>NC_138746.1:2738901-2984231 GCF_965113295.1 Leuciscus leuciscus
GCCCATCGAAATCACTATTACTTTCTGGTGGCGTTCTGAACTTTTCCAACTGTTACGATGTTCATGTAGATGCATCTGTGTTCTGTTCTTGCTGCAGGAAATGACTTCAGCAGCGCGAAAGAACTGAAGGCAGAAATCAGGAGTGTGTACGGAGAGCGGGATCGTCTGGAGGCGCTGGTGAAGAAACTGCAGGCGCTGAGCACTGGAAGTGGACTCGATCTGACCCGCATGAAGGAGCAACACAACCACATCAAACTGGAGCTGCAGGAGAGAGAAGCCCAGTACGGTGAGCAACACTCTCACACACACACCACTCGAAGGAGAGACTCTATTCATAAGAACCCAGACCTTGAAGAGTCGCTGGCACAGGGGGGAGCCATTTCTTCATGTGTTTCGGCTGAAAACGTGTTCAAGTTTTGTAGGTTTCACTATTGATTTATATAGAGTGGATATCTCTATTCCTCACACAGTGTCTCTCTGAACTGTGTTTTCAACCAAAATCCTTTGACATTGAGTCCTTATTGTGCGAGTATAAAATAAAAAACAGCTCTTTTGTTATTGATTATGTTGAATTAAACACAGCCGGGTGAATCTCAGAAAAACTGATCATATTTCAAAACAAAATTAATTGGATAGAAATATTTATAATTTATACATAATATTTTAATGTTCATAAAGAAAATCTTTATAAATGTTTCAATAAAAATCCAATAAATGTGGTATTTAAAATCTGCTTAAATAATTTTTTAGTGTACAAATACTATTATAATGTATGATATTATATATATATATATATATATATATATATATATATAATAAAATATATATATATATCAATATATCAATATATAAAAAAATTAAAACAATTTTTTATATATATATATATATATATATATATATATATAATTTTTTGTATTTTTTTTGTATATAATATAATATAATTTCTTTTTACGTATATTGAAACATTTATTTATGTACTTTATTTATTTAGCTTTATACTCAATAATGTTTACGATCCTGCAAGAGGCTTTATTTTCATTATGAAAAATGAATAAACACATTTTTTATATTAATGAAAATCATCCTTTTTATTGAAAAAGTAGCATAAATTACATTTTGTATAAATACTACTATAATGTATGAATCATATTATTTTAACTTATATTGATGCACTGTATTTATTCATTTATATATGTATTTATTTAGCTTTGTTCAATAATGTTAATGATCCTGCTAGAGGCTTCTTTTTTATTATGCAAAATATAATTTCATCTTTTTTTAGATTAATGCAAATCATCTTATTCAGACTTTTTATGTAAAATCAGCATAAATTAAATGCAGTGTACAAGATATCCCATGAATAAATAATGTATGAATACTCATATTAGTTAATTTATATGTTTTTATATTCAACAATGTTAATTATCCTAAAATAGGCTTCAATTTCTTCATGCAAATTATTATTATTATTTTTTTTTGAGGTGCAATATGATCTAGACTCGGTGTTGACATGTTTTGTGAAATTCATCCAGTGTTTAATGGTTAAAAAAAGGAAAGCTGTCCTGCATGTCTGGCTCCCGTCACTAGTGTAAATCCACTGGTAACGCACTGGTCTTGTTCCGGTATCGTCTGACTATAGTTGGCGATAATGAGCAGATGCACATTCGAATCTTCTCAACTTGGCCGTGGCGTTCTGTCCTCCCATGAGGATTTGTGCAGGATGGAGATTGCGGGCGGTGGTCTTTCATTTATTCGGTTCTCTACACGTCCAACAACAGTAGGAGAAGCCGGCTGACAGCCAACGGGAATCTCGCCAGCTCTCGCCCTGCCCGTTACAGGGATTACACTCGTCTGCTTAATTTGACACACACACACATTTTGCTCAACAAAGAGCTCGGCTGGTCTGTGTCTTTGTGCTGGGATGAGAGAGACTGTGAGCTAATGATAGGCTGAGCGTTGATGCTAAATATGCAAAGCGGCTGAATATGATACAGAACACAAAAGATCTTTGACATGAACGGGCTGCTCCTGATAGGGTCTTATTAGCTTGTCTTCCAACCGGGGTAATAACATGCTGACACACTTATTTGCCACATACCTGCCATCAAATCACTGTTTTGGGCATAAGAAAAAGGGTTTGCGTGCGTCACTTGTCACGTCGGGGTTGTAGTTTGCGGTTGGGTTGGTATACTTGCGTAATTAGGAATATATTTCCACATATTAAATGGTATTTTTAAACATGAGTCTTTGTCCCAGCTTGTGCAAAAACAAAGAGCTGTTGTTTTCATCTCACTTTTAGAAAGTAATTCCGAAATGGAGCGGAAAAAGCTCAAATAAAACTTATATTTGAGAAATATGATTCGTTTTTTTTGGACTTATTGGGCATTGGTAGTATCAAGGTCATTTGCAGACTTGCACATGCATCCTGGAATTCAATTTAAATACAAATTTTTGAATATCAAAGTACCATTTTATTACCATCACTCTACCAGAGTACTATTTTAGTAAGGGAGTTGTACTTGTAATTGTAATTGTACTTTAGTATGCAGATTTGTCTTTGTGCACATTGTAAATTCAGAGGTGATCAGTGCATGCTAGTCATACATCTCTAAAACTCAGGCTAATTGAGGGGAAAAAAGTGCCTGTGGTGACATTTCTGTAAAATGATTGCGGCCCTATTTTAACGATCTAAGCGCATGGTCTAAAGCGTAGGGCACAAGTTGACTTAGGGCGTGTCAGAATCCACTTTTGCTAGTTTAATGGTGGGGGAAAAATGGTCGGCGTGCCAAGCGCATGGTCTACAAGGGTTGTCCCTATTCTCTTAAATAAGTAATGGGTGTGTTTTGGGATTTACATGTGTTAAACCAATCAGAGTCTCATCTCCCATTCCCTTTAAATGGCAGTTTCGCTCGTGCCATGGCAGATTCGCTATTTACATGACGGAATTTGATAGTGGAAAGACCGAACGCGTCTCCAGAGCGCAAACGGATCTGCTCGTGCGCGAGGTAAAGGTGCGCAAGCAGATCATCTACGGGACAAGCCGGATTCACCATATCTTTATGTACACAATAATAATCTTTTACATTGTAATCCTTTTATTTTAAATATTTTTGGCATGTTTGTGTGCAGCTGTGCGTCCCTGTGTGTTTAAAGTCGACATGAAATCAAAATTGACCCTATTTACTTTGTTAGCGCATATTACTAGTCTTGTGGTGAACAATTAATCCGTGCAAGTTAATACACAGAAAAACATGTTTGCCGTGGTAATCTTTAATCAAAGTCTGAAAAGTTACTTCCGGTCTGAAATGGCGTTCCCTCTCTGATGATGTAGGCTTGACGGCTTGGGTTGAAAAGCGCTTAACCACTGCCCTCAAACCGGGAGTCTGCTATGAGCAGAGATGGAGAGGAGGAGCGCTAGAGTAAAACTCTGCCCTCTGTTCAATATTCCGTTTCACTTGGAAATACGTCACAACAATGGAGAAAAGACATTTGCAACTTCCGGTTCACGCAGACTTTAATAAGCAGAATGTACGCACGTTGTGGTCCGGCCTGTAGTCGCACATTACTAACGCGCTCTTTAAATAACAAAAATATTGCGCTTTAGACCAGGTTTCAGTTGGTCAATGGCTCAGTCTATTTCAGTTCCTCCAAATAGCAACGGTCCAACAATGCGCCAGAACACACCTCGTTTTCAGACCAGCCGCCCATGGGCGCAAATGCATTTGCTATTTAAACAACGTGGCTCAGGACGTGAAAATGATAACTGCGTCGGGCTGAAACTAGCAAAAAACACTTGCGTCGCGCTTGGCGCTGCATTGCGGCGGGTGTAAGATAGGGCCCTGTGTCTTGCACGTTTTGCGACAGTTTCCAAAGAGTGGAGATAGAAGAGTGTTCAGTTTTATCCGAAATGAATGTGAATCTGGTCATTTTTTATTACGTTGCGAGAAACTTAGAATTTACGTAAATTTAGAATTATGAGAAAAAAAGAGTTAAAATGTATACACAACAACACAATAAGCTTCCATACTAACACAAGCCTGACTAGTCGAGTAGTTCAGGACAGTAGCTGGTTGGTTTAACTGCTTAAGACTAGTCTGACAAGTTAGTCATCTATTTAAAAAAACAACTGACCCCAAGTCTGTTCTTCTCAGTCTGTCTGTGTGCTGTGATCATGTCGTCTTCCTCTTTCTGGAAGCTGCTCAGGAAATGAGTCTTTAACAAAATAAACAACAGGAGAAGACCTGCGTGCAGTAAATATATACAGAAACCTGATCGTCCAACATCTACCTCACAAGACAAATGATTTCAAGAGATGACAGACAAACCTAAACCCAGTGCATTGCAGATGAGACGCTTTATGTTTGAAAAGGTCATTATGTATAATGATAAAAGCATGTTGCACTCGCTGGATTTCATGTGATGTGCATTACGAAATGTGTCCAAATGCAATTCATAATGCAACACAAAAAAGCGATGTTAGACCGCTGAGGCCGATTGCAACTTGCATTTGCAAGTTTACATATTGCAATTCTTAGTTTTGAGAAAAAAGTCAGAAATGCAAGATATAAACTTGCAATTGTAAGTTTTGAGCGGTCCAGCCTAAACATTTAACTTGTTGACATGTTTATAGTTTATAGTACTAAGCCTGAAGAATTGCACATGCGTTTTAATTAATAAGTGCAGAATAAGTTTCATATCTCATGTGATGAGGATGTTTATATAGGAGTCTTAAAGGCACAGCAACAAAAAAACGGCATGTTTACTTCTAAGAGAGCGTAGAAAATGCTAAATTTGGACTATTTTGGGGTGTAGAACATCTTTATTATTGTTTATTAATTTAGACATTTTATTAAAAAGCAGTATAATGTACCTTGTCAGTGAGTACCGTGGTGCAGTAGCATAGTTCACCATCTGTAATGATTGTTGAAGGTGCGAGTTGACAGGATTCGCTGTTTACATCCGTTATTAATGCTGTAGTGTTTTACTCGGTTACTTCTATCCCGGGGAACTCGTTGTTGGGTCAAATGCTTGTCTATAGGAGGAGATGTAATTAGAGGAGGAGTAAATGGAGTGGAGAATGTGAGCAGGTGACGGGTGTCGTTCTGGAAGGCTTTCCGGAATGAGGTTTTGTGTGTTTGCTGTGCTTCGTCTCTGGGTTTTTACAAAGATTCACTCACCAAAATAAATTCTAATGCATCTCTTTTTGTGTTCGCCTCTCCTGAATTCTGATTGATTGATGAACGTTTGTGTCGATCGTGGGCTGTTGCCCTCTTTAGTTTGACAGGTAATTAGTATATAACTAATACTAAATGAACACTGTTTTACATTGCCACATTTATGTTATAGTAAAAAATTATAGTAAAAAATTGTAATAATTAGTAATAATTACCAGTTCCAGTTTCCAGTTTATACATTATTGTCCCATTCCTGGGAAATTTAATTAATAATAATTAATAATTAATAATAATTAATTACATTTATATAGGGCTTTTCTCTGCACTCAAAGCGCTTTACATAGAAGGGGGGAATCTCCTCAACCACCACCAATGTGCAGCATCCACTTGGATGATGCGACGGCAGCCATATTGGGCCAGAACGCCCACCACACACCAGCTTACTGGTGGAGAGGAGACAGTGATGAAGCCAATCAGTATATGAGGATGATTAGGAGGCCATGATGGACAGAGGCCACTGGGCAAATTTGGCCAGGATGCCGGGGTTACACCCCTACTCTTTCGAAAGATTTTTAATGACCACAGAGAGTCAGGACCTCGGTTTAACGTCTCATCCGAAGGACGGTGCTCTTTGACAGTATAGTGTCCCCGTCACTGGGGCATTAGGACCCACACAGACCACAGGGTGAGCGCCCCCTGCTGGCCTCACTAACACCTCTTCCAGCAGCAACCTGGTTTTCTCAGGAGGTCTCCCATCCAGGTACTAACCAGGCTCAGCCCTGCTTAGCTTCAGTGGGCAACCGGTCTTGGGCTACAGGGTGACATAGCTGCTGACAGTTATATTTGTCTTGGACAGCATGACACGGCCAGTACACAACTTCGATCACACACACACACAACACAGTACATACAATAACATACGATAATAAGAAAATAATAGCATTTCAATGAATTATAAAAAAAAGTTTAAAAAACTAGCAGCAATTAAATATAAAATAGTAATAAAATAGTAATAATTTTTATAGTAAAAAAATATATAGTTTTTATTAATATTTTGAAATGGTTTTTAATTTTATATTTTGCATTTTCATTTTAAAGTTTTTGTGTTTTTGTCATTTTTATCCATTTTTATTTTTATTTCATTTCTATATTTGTAATTATTTTTTATTTGGGTTTCAGTAAAATAGAAAAATATTTAAAAAATTAATTTGAGTTAACGTAAAATAGTTTTTATTTATTTATAACCTTTATTTTGTTGTGTTTTTATTATTCTTTTTTTAATGTCTATAGTTTTTATACATTTTTATTTAGTTTTTTTTGTTATTTTAGTACTTCAAGATAATCTAAATGGAAACAAAAAAAATATTTAATGTTTTATTTTGAGTTAACAATATTATTTATTGATTTATATATTTATGTATAACCTTTATTTAACCAGAAAAAAAAAAAAAACTTTGAGATTAAAAATCTCTTTTCTAGATATGTAGCCAACAATAACATGTACACACATATACAAAACCTATAAAAATAAGAGTAACACAGAAAATGTGTTATTACTGTACAGTTCAGTGACCTCCAATTCTCAAATAATGGATTTAAAATATTTCAGTAGGCGTGTCCCAGTTTGTGTACTAATGCACTATTCTATAATACTGTAAACAGTATGAATAGTGTTCTCACACTGAAAATTCCAAAAGTAATAAATACCCGGATGATGCACTTAATTAAACCGAGTAAAAACAAACAAAGTGTGGAATGTTGGACACTTCATGCACTTTAATTATATAGCAGACTCTGATGTTGAATGACAAAATAACCTTATAAAATGTATACACTACACGGATGAGTGCATAACGTATAGATATACTGTATATAGTGATAATAACCCTGATGCAAAGTATCACTAGTACATATATTGTCCTTGAAAATTCCTCAAAAAGGTCATGCACCTTTTTGTCAATATTACAGTCCACATTTATTATATTACATAGAAATCAAAGCTCATGATTATCAAACACCTGTCTATGCTCACGGTTAGTGCAATTGCCCTCAGCAGGTCAAGTTTAGATACTCCACGAGTGCTGACTAAGATGCTTTTGTGCATCTCTCTCTCTCTCCGTGCCGTTGTGCTGAGACTCAGAAACACAGACAGAGGCCCATTAATCACAGCCGTCTCTGACTCAATTAAACCAACAGACTATTCCTCTTATGCCCTATTGCACTAGCATTTCATGCCCACGCATCTGCATTGAAACAGGTGTATCGTCTGCTTTTGAGGCATATTAATGGTGTAAAAGAGGCTTTGTGTTCTTTTACACATGGCAAACAATTACCATCTTTCTCTGAATAAATGCATGCACTTTTGGCGATCATTAGCTCACGAGCGTCCTTCAGATGCATTAGCAGAATGCTTCTGTTTGTGTTCACACCGCACAGTATGATGGTGACGTTGTCAGAAAAGTGCTAATTAATGAAGTCGTTTTGCTTTTTGTCACATCTGAGCATTCCTTCCTAATCATGCAAGAAGATCAGCTCCTGAAAGCTAGAAAAAGAGACACGCTGATCCAGTGTTTTCTGTTTCTCAGCTTAATTAGCTCTTATTGCAGGAAAGGTGTTGCAGCTTTCCTTTGCTCTACTTCTGGTTGAAGTTATGCATGTTTTTGTTGATAATGATAATGTTCAGAATAGCATACTACCATACTAATATTATTTGTGTAGTATGCATACTGTGTACAGTATGCAAATGTTGTTTGCATGGGATAATGTTTGCAAAATGTGCAATACGGCCTGATAATGTGAACTGAACCAGTTAAATAAATGTGAGCGCTGTATGTTCAAAGTCAAAACACGGTGATGATGTACTTTCCACAGGCTTATGGTTTCAGAACAGTTTGCAAACAATAAATAGTGTTCAATTTATTTATTTATTATGATCTACTGTTGATCCAATAAGACAGTGTTTATATCTCTGAATGAGCATCAATGACATTTCAAAATTAGAGTCCTGGTGTATTTCAGGCTTGTTTATAATTAAAATCCTGCATTATGTATAAAATCTTTTTTTCTTATTCTGGATATTATTGGTATTTTGGTTACATGATTAAATCTGGCATTTAGTTCAGCAAGACCTTGTATAGTTTCTTTCTGGATCGTCCCATTACAGGAAGAGTCTATTATTCATTTGTATTATTATATTAGTCTTGAGTATTTTAAACTTGCAATCAGTTTTGCATTTGAATGTGTGCCTGTTTAATAAAGTAAAAGAAGCGAAGATACAACATTTATTTTGAGATAATTTGTTCTGGATGGACATACGGTACAGGGTTGTTATCGTTGACTAAAACCAAAGCCATAAACTTGAGTTTTATTACTTGAAATAAAATAAATGTTAACTGAAATAAAATAAAATATGAAAAAAGCCTTCAAATTATTCTATTCCAGCTAGTTATCAGTACAACATTTCTCATTTTCATTTAGTTTGACTTGAAGTACTAAAATAATAAAAAATAAAATAAAAACTGTGTAGACATTATTTAAAAAAACAAAAACACACAAAATAAATTACTATAACTAGCTAAAATTAAATTGGAAAACATAAAAATAAAACATTCAAAATAAGAATAAAAACTATAATAGTATCACAATTATACTAAAATAATTCTGATTCAAAATTAAATACATTTTATGAATTTTCATTAAATGAATTGTACTTGTGTAGGTCTTAAATTGATCTCTGCAGAGACCCTGTTGATCAGAGGTTTTCCCCTCAGCTCTGGATCATCAGGACTCGACACAGGCTGAATCTGAACCTGTGGATCTTCTCAAAGCTGATGCATGTGCTGGGCCTCGACTTATTATATGTTTCATTCTCACACCATTTCCCACTCTCCAATGTTTAACAGATTGCTGCATTATTTACCATCCAAGAAAAACTAAATACATGCAACACTTCTTCACTATGTGCCACTATCACCATCTGCCTGTGATCTGCTGTTGAGGATCCTCACAGTATGTTGCACACAGCATCTCTCACTGTAAAGATGTTGACCGGCTCGTCTGTGGGAAAGCTAGATCTCTCACTGTAAAGATGTTGACCGGCTCGTGTGTGGGAAAGCTAGATCTCTCACTGTAAAGATGTTGACCGGCTCGTCTGTGGGAAAGCTAGATCTCTCACTGTAAAGATGTTGACCGGCTCGTCTGTGGGAAAGCTAGATCTCTCACTGTAAAGATGTTGACCGGCTCGTGTGTGGGAAAGCTAGATCTCTCACTGTAAAGATGTTGACCGGCTCGTCTGTGGGAAAGCTAGATCTCTCACTGTAAAGATGTTGACCGGCTCGTGTGTGGGAAAGCTAGATCTCTCACTGTAAAGATGTTGACCGGCTCGTCTGTGGGAAAGCTAGATCTCTCACTGTAAAGATGTTGACCGGCTCGTCTGTGGGAAAGCTTGATCTCTCACTGTAAAGATGTTGACCGGCTCGTGTGTGGGAAAGCTAGATCTCTCACTGTAAAGATGTTGACCGGCTCGTCTGTGGGAAAGCTAGATCTCTCACTGTAAAGATGTTGACCGGCTCGTCTGTGGGAAAGCTAGATCTCTCACTGTAAAGATGTTGACCGGCTCGTCTGTGGGAAAGCTAGATCTCTCACTGTAAAGATGTTGACCGGCTCGTGTGTGGGAAAGCTAGATCTCTCACTGTAAAGATGTTGACCGGCTCGTCTGTGGGAAAGCTAGATCTCTCACTGTAAAGATGTTGACCGGCTCGTCTGTGGGAAAGCTTGATCTCTCACTGTAAAGATGTTGACCGGCTCGTGTGTGGGAAAGCTAGATCTCTCACTGTAAAGATGTTGACCGGCTCGTCTGTGGGAAAGCTAGATCTCTCACTGTAAAGATGTTGACCGGCTCGTCTGTGGGAAAGCTAGATCTCTCACTGTAAAGATGTTGACCGGCTCGTCTGTGGGAAAGCTAGATCTCTCACTGTAAAGATGTTGACCGGCTCGTGTGTGGGAAAGCTAGATCTCTCACTGTAAAGATGTTGACCGGCTCGTCTGTGGGAAAGCTAGATCTCTCACTGTAAAGATGTTGACCGGCTCGTCTGTGGGAAAGCTAGATCTCTCACTGTAAAGATGTTGACCGGCTCGTCTGTGGGAAAGCTAGATCTCTCACTGTAAAGATGTTGACCGGCTCGTCTGTGGGAAAGCTAGATCTCTCACTGTAAAGATGTTGACCGGCTCGTGTGTGGGAAAGCTAGATCTCTCACTGTAAAGATGTTGACCGGCTCGTCTGTGGGAAAGCTAGATCTCTCACTGTAAAGATGTTGACCGGCTCGTCTGTGGGAAAGCTAGATCTCTCACTGTAAAGATGTTGACCAGCTCGTCTGTGGGAAAGCTAGATCTCTCACTGTAAAGATGTTGACCAGCTCGTCTGTGGGAAAGCTATCTCTCACTGTAAAGATGTTGACCGGCTCGTCTGTGGGAAAGCTAGATCTCTCACTGTAAAGATGTTGACCGGCTCGTCTGTGGGAAAGCTAGATCTCTGACTGTAAAGATGTTGACCGGCTCGTCTGTGGGAAAGCTAGATCTCTCACTGTAAAGATGTTGACCGGCTCGTCTGTGGGAAAGCTAGATCTCTGACTGTAAAGATGTTGACCGGCTCGTCTGTGGGAAAGCTAGATCTCTGACTGTAAAGATGTTGACCGGCTCGTCTGTGGGAAAGCTAGATCTCTCACTGTAAAGATGTTGACCGGCTCGTCTGTGGGAAAGCTAGATCTCTCACTGTAAAGATGTTGACCGGCTCGTCTGTGGGAAAGCTAGATCTCTCACTGTAAAGATGTTGACCGGCTCGTCTGTGGGAAAGCTAGATCTCTCACTGTAAAGATGTTGACCGGCTCGTCTGTGGGAAAGCTAGATCTCTCACTGTAAAGATGTTGACCGGCTCGTCTGTGGGAAAGCTAGATCTCTCACTGTAAAGATGTTGACCGGCTCGTCTGTGGGAAAGCTAGATCTCTCACTGTAAAGCTGTTGACCAGCTCGTCTGTGGGAAAGCTAGATCTCTCACTGTAAAGATGTTGACCAGCTCGTCTGTGGGAAAGCTATCTCTCACTGTAAAGATGTTGACCGGCTCGTCTGTGGGAAAGCTAGATCTCTCACTGTAAAGATGTTGACCGGCTCGTCTGTGGGAAAGCTAGATCTCTGACTGTAAAGATGTTGACCGGCTCGTCTGTGGGAAAGCTAGATCTCTCACTGTAAAGATGTTGACCGGCTCGTCTGTGGGAAAGCTAGATCTCTGACTGTAAAGATGTTGACCGACTCGTCTGTGGGAAAGCTAGATCTCTGACTGTAAAGATGTTGACCGGCTCGTCTGTGGGAAAGCTAGATCTCTCACTGTAAAGATGTTGACCGGCTCGTCTGTGGGAAAGCTAGATCTCTCACTGTAAAGATGTTGACCAGCTCGTCTGTGGGAAAGCTATCTCTCACTGTAAAGATGTTGACCGGCTCGTCTGTGGGAAAGCTATCTCTCACTGTAAAGATGTTGACCGGCTCGTCTGTGGGAAAGCTAGATCTCTCACTGTAAAGATGTTGACCGGCTCGTCTGTGGGAAAGCTAGATCTCTCACTGTAAAGATGTTGACCGGCTCGTCTGTGGGAAAGCTAGATCTCTCACTGTAAAGATGTTGACCGGCTCGTCTGTGGGAAAGCTAGATCTCTCACTGTAAAGATGTTGACCGGCTCGTCTGTGGGAAAGCTAGATCTCTCACTGTAAAGATGTTGACCGGCTCGTCTGTGGGAAAGCTAGATCTCTCACTGTAAAGATGTTGACCAGCTCGTCTGTGGGAAAGCTAGATCTCTCACTGTAAAGATGTTGACCAGCTCGTCTGTGGGAAAGCTAGATCTCTGACTGTAAAGATGTTGACCGGCTCGTCTGTGGGAAAGCTAGATCTCTCACTGTAAAGATGTTGACCAGCTCGTCTGTGGGAAAGCTAGATCTCTCACTGTAAAGATGTTGACCGGCTCGTCTGTGGGAAAGCTAGATCTCTCACTGTAAAGATGTTGACCGGCTCGTCTGTGGGAAAGCTAGATCTCTCACTGTAAAGATGTTGACCGGCTCGTCTGTGGGAAAGCTAGATCTCTCACTGTAAAGATGTTGACCGGCTCGTCTGTGGGAAAGCTAGATCTCTCACTGTAAAGATGTTGACCGGCTCGTCTGTGGGAAAGCTAGATCTCTCACTGTAAAGATGTTGACCAGCTCGTCTGTGGGAAAGCTAGATCTCTGACTGTAAAGATGTTGACCGGCTCGTCTGTGGGAAAGCTAGATCTCTCACTGTAAAGATGTTGACCAGCTCGTCTGTGGGAAAGCTAGATCTCTCACTGTAAAGATGTTGACCGGCTCGTCTGTGGGAAAGCTAGATCTCTCACTGTAAAGATGTTGACCAGCTCGTCTGTGGGAAAGCTAGATCTCTCACTGTAAAGATGTTGACCGGCTCGTGTGTGGGAAAGCTAGATCTCTCACTGTAAAGATGTTGACCGACTCGTCTGTGGGAAAGCTAGATCTCTCACTGTAAAGATGTTGACCAGCTCGTCTGTGGGAAAGCTAGGCTCTATCACAAGGGCGAGGGTGACGTATATATGGACTACTGGCGGCATTAGAGCACATTTCAGTGATTGAATCTGAATTCGTGTCTGTCATCAGATCAGGTTCAGACTGAATCAGGGGTAAAATTCACAGATTTTTCTCTCTGGCTGTGTTTTGAGTTGGACTTGGATTAGGAAGAGAACACAGTTTGAATATGACACTGTCAGGATCAATGTTCACACACCAGTGTCCTATTCAGTGGACATTGTGCTCGACGCTTTAAAATCAGGACACAAACAGGAATAGTAGTGACTCAATGAGACAATGGTTGACATTAACATGCAGATGATTAATGATTGTGTGATATTCGGTGATATTTCATCCAAAAAAGCAAAAGTAAATACAATTTTGGGTAACACTTAATTTTACAGTGTCCTTGTTACATACTGTATGTTACATGTACTTATCATAGTAATAACAGTAAATTATGCATAATTACAACCCTCAACCAAATCCTAATCCTACCCTAACCCTATAGTAAGTACATGTTGTTAATTAATATTACTCAGTACTTAAATATACAGTACAGGCCAAAAGTCTGGAAACATTACTATTTTTAATGTTTTTGAAAGAAGTTTCTTCTGCTCATCAAGCCTGCATTTATTTGATCAAAAATACAGAAAAAAAATGTAATATTGTGATATATTAATACAATTTAAAATAATTGGTTTTCAATTTATTATACTTTAAATTATCATTTGTTTCTGTGATGCAAAGCTGAATTTTCAGGATCATTACTCCAGTCTATCACATGATCCTTTAGAACTCATTCTAATATTCTGATTTATTATGAGTGTTGGACACAGTTCTGCTGCTTAATATATTTGATGAATAAAAGGTTAAAAAGAACTGCATTTGTTCAAAATAAAAAAATATTTTCTAATAATATAAATCTTCTTTACTATCACTTTTTATCAATTTAACACATCCTTGCTGAATAAAAGTATTGATTTATTTTTTAAAAATTAAGAAAAAAAAATTACTGACCCCAAATGACTGACCAGTAGTGGATATTGCTGTTACAAAAGATTTCTATTTTTAAAACATTTGCTTCTTTTTTTCTTTTTTCTTTTTTAAAAATTTTTATTCATCAAAGTATCCTAAAAAAGTATCACAGGTTATGGAAAAATATTAAGCAGCAGAACTGTTTCCAACTTTGATAATAAATCATCATATTAGAATGATTTCTAAAGGATCATGTGACCATTAAGATATTTTTCATTTTCATTCATTAAGCAAGCACGTTTGCACCCAATTATTAAACTTTGATACAAAAAATCAAATTGTTCTATTATTTGAAAGTTTGTGTGTGTGTGTATATATATTTATATATTTATGTAATTAATCATGATTAATAAAACCTAACATGAACATTTTTTATATTGTAATATTTTAACATTTAATCTCCAAATTAACATAGAAACAACATAAAGACAGTAGCCTATATTTTAGATATTTGTTTAATGGCATCTTTTAATGAATGAAGGCCAGTATCAAAGATACCAATAATGCTTCTGATGTCTCTATGAAATTATTTTTTTCCTCCTGAATGTTAGCCATTAGGATATATAGACGAAAGTAGGCTTTATAGCATATGTTGTTCTGTCTTGTTTTTCTAAATGTTACAAACAAAGTCCAAAATCCAGTGTCTACACCATTCACAGTGATGAGAATTTGAAGGGAAAAGGTTTAGTTGTTATTGAAATGTGACCTGGATAAGTTTTCAAGAGTCTTGACCGGACATGAATATGTATGATCTGCCAGCATCTCTCCTTGATGTACATTATTTTCTTTCCCCTCAACAGAGCGCAGTGTAAGAGAAAACACTCTGAAGTATATTGAGCTTCTGGAGGACAGACTTCACAGGTACTGGATATTTCTCATCTCGCCGTCTCTCACACTCTTTCACACAAACAGCCCCTCGTCTCGTCCCTCGGGTGATTTTTCCTTATTATTTCAACAGTTCACACTGTCTGGCCTTATTTCAGTCCTGTCTCTCTGGATGTTTCAGCGTATTAAATCATTCAGGTCCACGCTGACTGCATCAGAAGATGAGCTCATCTTCATGTGTCCAAAGTGACATTTCCAAATTAAGATGAAATGAAACGAAAAATATTGAGATGTGAGCTGCCACTTCAATAAATTGTCAAACAGAAATATGTATTTGTTTTGAGCACTCTTGGCAAATTTTTGCTTTTTTAAAATTTATTTTTTTAGAGCTCTAGAGCCACTTGCAGCTGATTCTGAACAAGCTTCGCCCACTTAGAATGAAATTCTGATTGACATGTAAAGCGACCAATCACAGTTCTTCTTCTTCTTTTTTTTTTTTACATTCCATTCCGTGGTGGGTTTATCTGAAATATTAATAATGTTGCTGTTGCTGTTGTTTTAGATAAACCAAGATGTGCTTGACATATATAATGCAAAAATAAATAAATAAAAATAATGCTAAATGCAAATAACAACTGAAACTATATAAATAGACTTATAGATATTTAATAGTTCTATTATATATAGACTTAATATTACAAATATTTTCCACTTTTTTTTAGACATATAGGCTAAATATACTATATTGTTGGACTAATGCAGTTAAAGGATTAGTTCACTTCACAATTAAAATGTCCTGATAATTTACTTTTCATCCAAGATGTTCATGTCTTTCTTTCTTCAGTTTGAAAAGAAATTAAGGTTTTTGAGGAAAACATTCCAGGATTTCCAGGAAATTATCAGGAAATTTTAATTCTGAAGTGAACTAATCCTTTAACTGCATTATTAATAATTTAAGTACATATCATTATGACCGCCGCTAGCGTAGCTAGCGAAAGCGGTCATATAGGGATTGTCAAAGTTTTTTTTTGTTTTGTTTTTTGTCATCTACTGAATTTTTTCGTCAACGATACCAGGGACACCGAAGCACCGGGGAACATGAAATTTGGTGGGCATGTAGCCCCACTAGACTTTTACAGAAAAATTTTGTTTGGTCCCCGGGGGCCACTCCCCCCCCCCCGCGCTGGGCCCCCCCAAACCCAAAAAATTCAGTTATTCCTAAATAACTACCTGAACCGTGGCACCGAGGATGAAGACATTTTTATGGTATGTTGGTCTTAAGGGCCCACATCAACCTAGCCCATAATCACTCATTTGTGATTTGCGCCCCTCCCATAAAAAATGAAAATGCAATATTATTCTGCTTTAATCGCCCCTATCTTCAGTTGAGATGTTCAGAACTGCACCATAATTCATGTGTATGATTAACTTGACATCCTCTGGGGGTATCCTCTGCTAAGTTTCGTAGAATTTCATCCATGGGGGGGTATAAAATAAATTAATTTATGTGCACATTTAGTGACTGTACACTCATCGGCCTGTAGATGGTGGTGTTGAGCGACGGGTTGCTGGTTTAGGATGATACTGTCACACACACACATGCAGGAATACAAACAAACGCAAGCATGCACACACACTGACATCCACACGCACAGACACACACCCATACACACACATACAAATCCACATGCACAGACACACACATACAAATCCACATGCACAGACACACACACACACACACACAAACACACACGCGCACACACATGTACGCACGCATACATACACGCACAGACACACACACACACAGACACACACATACACAAACACACACACATACACACACACACAGACAGACATGCACATACTACTACTTTTTTTAGGTATATACATAAACACGCAATACAGCCAAATTGCTCCACGTCATTTATTTTTGTGGAAAGCCAGTGCAGGCCTGAGCGGCGGTCATATTTTGTATCGCCAATGCGGTACATCTAGTTTAGTTTGATACGTTAACATTTTTTGGGTCGTCATTTGATTTCCAGTGTAAAATCTGCGACCTGAAGCAAAGACGTTTGAGAACCTCTGGTTTAATTAATGTGAAAATAGGAACACAATCACGCCCTATTATTTTCGACCTTTTAATATTAAGTCTGCATAAGTGGCGACCAGAAGCTGTACATTTCAAGCATAGCAGAGCTGGACAAACTTCCTTACTTGAGTGAAAGTACAGATACTACTGGTCAAATATTACTCCATTACAGAAGTATTCGTTTTTAAAAGTACTTAAGTATCAAAAGTAAAAAGTAAATGTCAATGCATTGTTTTATTATTGTTGTATGTAATACTTACAGTACCTTTATGCCTCTGAATCTATGCCTGCATACCCTCATATTAATATCACATGTATTTCTAGAACACAGTTCCAGTAGTGGGATTGACTGTGAGATTGAATAAGTCACTCAATAACCTCCACAATGGTTTCGGACACTCAAATGGCTGTTCCCTCAAATACTGCCCTATTTAAAGTTTTTTGGCTTTTAGTATGACTATGTTAGCAGTACTGTTATCTATAAGCTAGTGTGCTCCAAAAAAATGACAAAATTCGCATGTAGAAGACCAAACCCAACGTTGAAAATTAAAATCAGGTTGAAAATTTAAATCATTAATCTCCATTATACCATGGTCTGGGTGAATACTCGATTCTGATTGGCTGCAGGGTGTCCATTAAAAAGTGATAGAGGACACCTAGTAAAGGAGTTCTGGTGAAACTGACTGTTTACCGTTCGAAATTAATAAATAAATGCGCTGGCTACATCAGCTGTGAGTAACCATAGCAACAGGCAGTAAACTGAAGGGTTCTACGAGCTGATTGGACTATAAATATCTCCGGTTGCTAAATAAACCGTCAGGCGTAACCAGGGAAACCAAGTTATTGTTTGTAAAAACTTTAGATTTCGATTGTAAAACTAATTAAAATATAAACTAATGTTTTAAAAATGTGTTATTTGGCAAGTGACCGTGGTATAAGCGGGTTAATGCCCTTCGAGGGGTCCATTGTCAGGTATTAATGGACTTCGGTCCTCCGCTGCGTGTCGGACGGTTCACCTCGCCGTCGTCCATTAATACCTGACAATGGACACCTCGAAGGGCATTAACCCTTACATGTTGGACAGACGTTGAATTGTGGTTGAAAATAAAAATCGTGTTGACGTCAGAAACCAACATCAGTCGGGTACTAACGTCAACCCGGCTTTCATTTCCAATCAAAATGCAACCCCTAAAACCAAAATCATCCCCTGACTGACGTTACTTCTTTCTACTCGAGGACCTTGTCAGACATGTAGAGGAGCAAAAAGTACAATATTTGTCTTTCAGATGTAGTGAAGTTAAAGTAAAAAGTTTCCAGAAAAAATAATACTCAAGTAAAGTACAGATCCTCAAAAAGTGTACTCAAGTAAATGTACTTTGTTACTATCCACCTCTAGTAATAAAAGGTTAGGCTTCCCTTCGCTCTGACCATGCTCCAGCTGCAAAGCTTTTATTTAGCATCTCTCTCAACCTAAATGCCACACAAATTGGCATAATTGAATGAGTTATTAGTTGCTGTACTCAACCGTAGAAATGTAGCATTCATTACATTTCAATAAAACACTATGGGCGTCCATCTGGAGGGAAGCATGGCATATGGTTTACCGTTCGCTCCTTTGGAATAGCACATGCTCGGATGCCAGAAGCGCCGTCTCTTGCCAAGGTTATTACTGTACGAGCTGAAGAGGAGGGGCTGTGGCACGGGACTGTCTCCAGAAAACCCTCTCTTCTCGCTTTCCTTCAATTTTATTTTACCCAGAGTGATTGTTCTCCTTGTTACTCACCATGGAAACCCGACTCCAAAAAGCAGGCAGGCATTAGCCGCCGGTCATACTCAACCCGACGAGGGTTTCTTTTGTTCGCCCAGCTACAAATAAATGGACCAAACTCACTAGCTCTCTCTCTCTCTCTGTCTTTCCTGTGGCACAAATGGGAATAATAAAAGAATAGCTCGCCTAAAAATGAAAATATTCCATTTGCTCACTCATATGTCGTTCCAAACCTGTATGACTTTCTTTCTTCTGGTGGGACTGCTCGTTTTTATTCACTGAACGTATATGGGGATTGACACTGTCAAGCTATCAGAAATAAAATAAAAAAGCACCTAAAAGTACCTTTTTTTTGTCATTTTGGAGCCTCTCTTCTTATAAAACAACATTTTTCACTTAAAATTCAAATTGGATGAACCACATTCAAAGCCGTCTTAGTTTGCAGATTAACACCTATTCTATAGTGCAAGTTGCTTATGAACTGTATTAATTTGTTGAAGAATTGTTCATTTTATGGCTGCATTTATTTGAAAAAAATAAAAACAGTAATATTGTGAAATATTATTACCATTTGAAATAACTGTTTTTTTTATGTGAATATATATAGTAAAGTGTAATTTATTCCTGTGATCAAAGCTGTATTTTCAGCATCATTACTCCAGTCTTCAGTGTCACATGATCCTTCAGAAATCATTATAATATGATGATTTGATGCTCAAGAAACATTTCCAATTATTATCAATGTTGAAAACAGTTGCTGCTTCATATTTTTGTGGAAACCGTGATGCATTTATCATTTAAAAACTTTGGGTATGTCAAAGAATCATGAAAAAATGCATCATGGTTTCCACAAAAATATTACGTTTCTTTCAAAAACATAAAAAAAACCCATAATGATTCCAAACTTTTGACTGGTAGTGTATATGCTTGATGGTGGCAGTTTTGGGTGAGTGTGCGTGTGTGTGTGTGTATATATATATATATATATATATATATATATATATATATATATATATATATATATATATATATATACCTCAATTAAAATAATTTTGATATATAAGAAAATTAGGGCTGTGAAATTTATTAATCGCGATTAATCGCATCCAAAATAAAAGTTTGTGTTTACATAATATATGTGTGTGGATACTGTGCATAATTATTTTGAATATATAAATATACACACATGCATATATTTAAGGAAAATTTCCTTATATATATATATGTTAGAATGTTACTAAATGCTGGATTCCAACAGAATTTGACATGTTAGAATGTTGTATATGTTATATATATATATATATATATATATATATATATATATATATATATATATATATATAGATAAGGAATTTTTCCTTAAATATATGCATGTGTGTATATTCATATATTCAAAATAATTATGCACAGTATCCACACACATATATTATGTAAACACAAACTTTTATTTTGGATGCGATTAATCGCGATTAATCATTTCACAGCCCTAAAGAAAATAATAAGGAAAGCTCAAACATCCATTTCGTAACAGACGTGCGTGTGTTTATTTGAGCACTTCCGTCAGTGAAACAACACACTACCACCTGTAAAACACTGAAAGAAATATCAGTAAATTATTTCCCCACAAGATGCACCTTCCCAAGTCGAATAACAAGTACAAATTGTGTTAAATAGAATTTGACGTGCAAGCAAAAAGGAATCTGTCACACAGCGTTGTTGTTTTTTTCTACTTTACCACAGGAAAGAATGTGAATGTAATAGCCCTAATTAAACACGAACCAAAAAAGGAAGAAACGTTTATAATTCCCTGTGAAAACGGGCGAGACGTGAGTGAAGATTTGGGAAAAGAAACAAGAGATCCCATGTCCAGTGGAATAACTAATGGAATACTGTTGATGATCGGGTGACCTGATTGCAAAACAGAATACAAAGCTTAAATGTATGGACTCGCGTACCTCTCTCATACGGCATGAATCCAAATGTTTTCATGGCTGCGATCTAACATTTAATTGTTGATAACCTATTATTTCTTTTGTAATCAAAGCTCTGTGCTTCATAATGTTCACGTAAAACAGCATTCACATGCAAAAAAAAGAAAGAAAAGTGTTTTGGTGTATCACCGCCGGTGCCAAGTTTACCGGCACAGCCCTAGTGTATGCTTCTTTACCTGCTTGTTCCTTCCATGGCCCACACACACACACACACACACACACACACACGTGTCTCTTCCTGAGGTGTTAAAATGAAGTTATCTATCTCTTTTTAGCACTGACTGGTGTCAGAAAATGCAGAGAGATCGATGGTCTTTTTTGTGGTGGCAACATTTTCATTGCTTTAATACATAAATACAATAAAAATCATCTGGTGAGAACCATCAAGGGCCTGCTTTACTGAAGCATTTGATAAAGTATCACTATAAATAGTATACCGTTTTTATTAAATTCACAATTGTATCCTGCAGGGATTGCTGTGAATTTAGGCATTATAACATCAAATTCTGTTCCAACATTTTAACAGCAGCCCAACACGTCAAGTTATATTGGCACTGAACATTTAGCAACATTCTAACATGTCAAATTCTATTGGAATCCAACATTTTTGCAACATTATAACGTCAAATTCTACTAAAATTCAACATTTTAACAGCATTGAAACACACCAAATTCTATTGACATTCAACATTTAGCAACATTCTAACGTCAAATTCTATTGCAACCCAACATTTTAGCAACATTCTAACATGTCAAATTCTGTTGGAATCCAGCATTTTAACACATCAAATTCTAATGACATTGAACATTTAGCAACATTCTAACTTCAAATTCTATTGGGATCCAACATTTTAACAGCATTCTAACACATTAAATTCTAATGACATTGAACACTTAGCAACATTCTAACTTCAACTTCAATTGGGATCCAACATATCAATATTCTAACATCAATTTCTGTTGTAATACAACATTTTTGCAACATTCTAACGTCAAATTCTATTGTAATCCAACATTAACAACATTCTGACATCAATTTCTATTGGAATCCAACATTTTAGCAACATTCTAACATGTCAAATTCTGTTGGAATCCAGCATTTAGCAACATTCTAACATATCAAATTATATTGGAATCCAACATTTAGCAACATTCTAACATATCAAATTCTATTGGAATCCAACATTTAGCAACATTCTAACATGTCAAATTCTGTTGGAATCCAGCATTTAGCAACATTCTAACATATCAAATTGTATTGGAATGCAACATTTAGCAACATTCTAACGTCGAATTCTACTAAAATTCAACATTTTAACAGCATTGAAACACACCAAATTCTATTGACATTCAACATTTAGCAACATTCTAATGTCAAACTCTATTGTAACCCAACATTCTGACATCAATTTCTATTGGAATCTAACATTTTAGCAACATTCTAACATGTCAAATTCTGTTGGAATCCAGCATTTTAACACATCAAATTCTAATGACATTGAACATTTTAGCAACATTCTTCTAACTTCAAATTCTATTGGGATCCAACATTTTAACAGCATTCTAACACATTAAATTCTAATGACATTGAACATTTAGCAGCATTCTAACGTCAACTTCAATTGGGATCCAACATATCAATATTCTAACATCAATATCTGTTGTAATACAACATTTTTGCAACATTCTAACGTCAAATTCTATTGTAACCCAACATTAACAACATTCTGACATCAATTTCTATTGGAATCCAACATTTTAGCAACATTCTAACATATCAAATTCTATTGGAATCCAACATTTAGCAACATTCTAACGTCAAATTCTACTAAAATTCAACATTTTAACAGCATTGAAACACTCCAAATTCTATTGACATTCAACATTTAGCAACATTCTAACGTCAAATTCTATTGTAACCCAACATTCTGACATCAATTTCTATTGGAATCCAACATTTTAGCAACATTCTAACATGTCAAATTCTGTTGGAATCCAGCAATTTAACACATCAAATTCTAATGACATTGAACATTTAGCAACATTCTAACTTCAAATTCTATTGGGATCCAACATTTTAACAGCATTCTGACAAATCAAATTCTAATGACATTGAACATTTAGCAACATTCTAACTTCAACTTCAATTGGGGTCCAACATTATCAATATTCTAACATCAATTTCTGTCGTAATACAACATTTTTGCAACATTCTAACGTCAAATTCTATTGTAACCCAACATTAACAACATTCTGACATCAATTTCTATTGGAATCCAACATTTTAGCAACATTCTAACATATCAAATTCTATTGGAATCCAACATTTAGCAACATTCTAACGTCAAATTCTACTAAAATTCAACATTTTAACAGCATTGAAACACTCCAAATTCTATTGACATTCAACATTTAGCAACATTCTAACGTCAAATTCTATTGTAACCCAACATTCTGACATCAATTTCTATTGGAATCCAACATTTTAGCAACATTCTAACATGTCAAATTCTGTTGGAATCCAGCAATTTAACACATCAAATTCTAATGACATTGAACATTTAGCAACATTCTAACTTCAAATTCTATTGGGATCCAACATTTGAACAGCATTCTGACAAATCAAATTCTAATGACATTGAACATTTAGCAACATTCTAACTTCAACTTCAATTGGGATCCAACATATCAATATTCTAACATCAATTTCTGTCGTAATACAAAATTTTTGCAACATTCTAACGTCAAATTCTATTATAACCCAACATTAACAACATTCTGACATAAATTTCTATTGGAATCCAACATTTTAGCAACATTCTAACATATCAAATTCTATTGGAATCCAACATTTAGCAACATTCTAACGTCAAATTCTACTAAAATTCAACATTTTAACAGCATTGAAACACACCAAATTCTATTGACATTCAACATTTAGCAACATTCTAACGTCAAATTCTATTGTAACCCAACATTCTGACATCAAATTCTATTGGAATCCAACATTTAGCAACATTCTAACGTCAAATTCTACTAAAATTCAACATTTTAACAGCATTCTAACACATTAAATTCTAATGACATTGAACATTTAGCAACATTCTAACGTCAACTTCAATTGGGATCCAACATTATCAATATTCTAACATCAATTTCTGTTGTAATACAACATTTTTGCAACATTCTAACATGTCAAATTCTACTGGAATCCATTGTGAGTCATGGAGAGATCCTTTATGCACATTTACTTTACTTTCTCTGCCCTTCATGATGCATGAAACCAAACACAAACATGTAAATGAATCTCTGTAGGTTTGTGTGTCAGCGTAATAAAGCCACCGGGAGGAGCAAAGAGGTTTGATGGAGAGAGTACAGCGTTGTCTGTCGTCGCTTTAGGAAGCTGTCTGTCTCTGGAGCCAGTGGGTGTGAAGACCGTAATTATTGTTCTCTCCGTATGAGTTTGCCCACCGAAGAGCCGAACTCCAGTTTCATGGACTGTAGGAGACGGCAGCGAGCTTTAGTGTCTTTATATAGTGACACAAATGACATTGAAGCCAAAAGAGTCCCTCTGAAAATAATGAAGGACCAATGATATATGGTAGTCTATAGCCCTATTCGGACGGGATTAACTTTACAAGGGTAGATGGAGTAATGTAATTTTACCACAGGACGTCTGTAATAGTAATGGCCAATTCGCACGGGATAAGAGATCTCAGTAAAACTAGCAGAAGTGAGAGAGTAACTCAATTTACACACCGCCGTCTCTCCTGTCATCATGTGTGTGTTACACTGCTTCCTGATATCACATGCGCAAACACATATATTTATAAAACCGTTATGTCCGGTCGAACGATGTATTAATGAACTTCAGATTGGATTGTGTTGGTAATAGGCACTTGTCTAACGCTAAAAGATGTTTCGTGCCTCTAACAAGTGCTGTCGATCTTCTCTCTGATCTGAATGGTGTGTGTAAAACACTTGAGTTTTGCCACAGACTCGTCCCAGCGTCTAGAACGCACCTGATGCTTTATCAAGCGTCTCCATTCTCGGAAAAACTGCGGAAAACTTATTTTAAACAGGAAATGATGAAATGTTTTCATACATATTTACAGCGGGTCTATTCGCATGGGATTAGTATCACCTGAGGTCATTTTTCTGGACCTTTTTACTGAAGGTAAAAGTCGCCGTAATCTTCACTGACATTGTCTGTAATGATCACTGAGATGCACATTCAGACGGGACTAAAATCACAGAGGTTATTATTACTTTACTCCTCCTCTCCATGTTGAACTAGTCCAGTCCGAAAAGGGCTAATGAAATGTTTTTTTTTATTATTATCTGCCAAGTCTGAACAAGCGAAAACGTACTCGGTTACTAACGTAACCTCGGTTCTCTCTAGAGAGGAAACGAGTACTGCGTAAATCTTACGCTAGGGGAAAATCTCTTTTCCGCGAGATACTGAAGCCAAAAAATTATCCTTAATTTTGAAATAATGTAAAACGCGTTGCGGCAGCATGCAGACACAGGCGAGACGGCTTGTGCGCCTATTGGCTGCCCTGCGGCAACTGCAGCAGCCTATCGATAAGGCCCACTCGTGACGTCAGCTCCAATGGGGGCGCTTCGCGCCCAATACGTCACGTCCCGCCAGAATGGGCGTGGTCTAGGGCTATAAACATAGCTTCGAGAGGCTAGCTCACTGGTTTTTCATCGCCGAAGCGAACCAGAGCGTGTGCAGGCACGGCAAGATACGCAGTACTCGTTTCCTCTCTAGAGAGAACCGAGGTTACGTTAGTAACCGAGTACGTTCTCTTACGAGAGGTACTCTCGTACTGCGTAAATCTTACGCTAGGGGAAACAGTGTAAAACGCCGTGCATGCTAAGATCCAGCACCAAAGTCCCAAGGGCAAGTGCCCGGGCTCATATAGTACATGATCATAATGGACTCACAGAGAGCCCAGGAAAGAGTGGCTAGAATAGCATCATTCCTGTAATAATATAACATCTTATAAGGAGCAGTTATACTGATGATGTGTCGTACAGTCAGGGCGACCCCCGGCCTGGACTGACGAATATAGTGGGTCTTACACACTGCCCATAGAGCTGCGCGATCCAACAGCGAGCATTTGCTCAAGCAGTTTCAGTATTCTGGCCCGAACACATCAGGGCAGACAGTACCGATTTTAGACCGAAAGCAGCTTAGCCTGCAAGGCGGGAACCTCTAGGTTATAAAACCTTATAAATGTAGACGGGGAGGCCCAGCCTGCCGCCATACAGATATCTTGCAAGGCAATCCCACTAGACCAAGCCCACGACGAGGCCACGCCTCTCGTGGAGTGTGCTCTGACTCCAAATGGGCACTGTAAGCCCTTAGAGGTATAAGCCAGCGCTAAAGCATCAACTATCCAACTGGATAGGCTCTGTTTCGACACGGCAAGTCCCTTAGAACGTCCGTAGAGTGAAAACAAAGAGCTGCTCTGTCTGTCTGAAAACAGACGTGCGAGACACATAAGCTCTTAATGCTCTGACTGGGCAAAGGAAGCTTGCGTCTCCTTCCTCGTCAGAGACCGGTAAGGCTGACAGGGAATGACCTGCGCCCTAAACGGTGTGTTGAGGGATTTTGGAACATAACCGTGCTTAGGTTTGGGTATAACTCTTGAGTCATTAGGCCCAAACTCCATACACGTCGCGCTTACTGAGAGCGCGTGTAAGTCCCCTGTGCGCTTCACTGAAGCGAGAGCCAGAAGAAACACTGTCTTGAAAGACAGGTGTTTAAGATCAATCGTCTGTAAAGGCTCGAATGGGTCACCTTTCATGGCTTCCAGCACTGTAGAAAGGTTCCATACAGGGACTGAGGGAGGCCTGGGAGGATTCAGTCTCTTAGCTCCTCTAAGGAAGACGATGACTAAATCGTTCCTTCCTACTGACTGACCCAGCGTTGTTTTTGAGAACGCTGCTATGGCCGCCACATACACTTTGAGCGTGGAAGGGGTCCTGCCCTTGTCCAACAGCTCTTGTAGGAAGGAGAGAACCTCCGTCACCCCACAGTCTAGGGGCGACACGCCACGAGCTGTGCATCAGCTGGAGAACACTGACCATTTCGAGGAATAGAGACGTCGCATAGACGGAGCTCTAGCCTGCGTGATCGTGTTTAACACTCCGCTTGGGGAGGTCAGCGGGTACCCGTTGATGGCCCAAACATGAAGGGACCACAGCTCTGGGCGCGGATGCCAAAACGAGCCCTTGGCCTGAGAGAGGAGGTCCCTCCTCACTGGCACTGGCCATGGGGCAGTGCTTGCTAGCTGCATCAGAACTGGGAACCAGGGTTGGTTTTTCCAGAACGGCGCTACGAGTAGCACTGAGCATCCTTCTCTGATCCGTTCTATCACCTGAGGCAGGAGAAAGACGGGAGGAAAGGCATAGAGCGGGCGGCGGGGCCATACGTGAGCCAGCGCGTCCCTGCTCTTGGAGAAAAATTCCAGACAGTGAGCGTTTTCTTGAGACGCGAACAGGTCTATTTCCGCTCTGCCGAATTTCTTCCACAGCAGCTGGACTGTCTGTGGGTGTAGAGGCCATTCGCCTGTCGGAACATTGTTTCTGGACAGTCTGTCCGGTCCTACGTTCAGGAGCCCTGGCACATGCGCTGCTCTCGGCGAGAGCAGGTTGCGCTGAGCCCACACCAGGAGGCGTTCTGTCAGCCTGTGCAGGTTTCGGGACCTGAGGCCGCCCTGGCGATTTATGTAGGACACCACTGACATGTTGTCCGAGCGGACCAGGACGTGGTGTCCTCGTATTTAGGGACAAAAACGCGTCAGTGCCTACAGTGTCTACTGCCAACATTTCGAGGCAGTTTATGTGTAGAAGCTTCTCCCGTTCTGACCATTGGCCGAAGAACGGTCTGCCCTTGAGCAGTGCTCCCCATCCCAAGGTGGAGGCGTCCGTAGACACTACCTTCACACTCGAGGAAGTCCCCAGGCTAACACCTGATTGGTACAAGTCGTTTGCTTTCCCAGGTTTCAGAGCTGCGATGCATTTCTGATTGACCTTGAGACGAAGCAGACCGGAAGCCCACGCTCGGCGCGGTACTCGCGCTTTCAGCCAGAACTGTAGCGGGCGCATGCGAAGCAAGCCCAACTGAAGTACTGATGATGCTGAGGCCATGAGACCTAGCATCCTCTGAAATTTCTTGAGCGGGACAGATGCGCCGCAGCGGAAAGAGCTCGCTGCGCGCTGAATGTCTAGTACGCGCTCTGGTGACAGTCGCGCTATCATAGACAGCGAGTCCAGTTCTGTGCCCAGAAAAGATATTATCTGTCTGGGAGACAGAGAACTCTTCGCCCAATTGACCCAGATTCTCGAGGTGATCGAGCAAAATGGTCCTGTGCTCTATGAGCACCGAGTGAGATTGAGCTAGAATCAGCCAATCGTCCAAGTAGTTCAATACTCGCATGCCCTGTAGTCTGAGGGGTGCGAGCGGCTAGAGACAAGCCGAACGGTAGGACTGAGCACTGATATGCCTGGCCCTCGAAGGCGAATCTCAAACGTCGCCTGTGACGTGACGCTATTTGTATGCGTGAGGGTTTTTCTGGTCGTGAGCATTCCGAACTGTTGCTCCGCAAGCACTCTGTTCAGTTGCCTTAGATCTAGTATGGGTCTGAGACCCCCGTCTTTTTTCAGTACCAGGAAGTATCTGCTGTATAGCCCTCCTTCACTCTGAGCTTGAGATAAAGGCTCTATGGCCCCTTTGCTCAACAGTTTCAAAATTTCGGCTCGAAGTAGGTGGTGCTACTTCTGTTTTTACCGTAGCTTCGACGCGCGTCACATAGCGGCGAGGGCGTCGGCGAAACTGTAGCGAATAGCCTCTTTCTATAATGTCTAGCACCCACTTCAAAACCCCCGGGTAGCCTTGCCCATGCATCTGCACGAATGGCTAGGGGCTGAATGCGGAGCGCGCTCTGGTCGCTCAGCGACAGAGGGGCTTCGGTATGCTGTAACATAAGCGTCGCGCTTCGAGGCAGGGGGCGCGCTGATAACAGCGGGCAGATTGCCCGCGCTCGACTCCTTTGCGGTGGTCAACCGAGAGGGGAGGGCTGGGCGAGTCCCGTAGGACCTGTCATGTCTATGTGTGAATGTGGGCGCGGGATAGCGGGCACATTTACAACACTGAGAGCATTGTCCGCCTGAGCAGAGCGAATGCACGTTGGTTTTGTTTTTACAGAAACCTTGAGATATGCGGAACGTAGTGTTTGTGGGCACTGGGCAGTGGGCACATTTACCACGTTTAATGCGCAATCGACCTGGGTCGATTTCATGTGCGCGAGCCCTGTGTGACGGGCTGTGTTTGTGTGTAGGAATTTCGTCTACATTCGTAACACCATCGGCCGTGGCCGGGACACCAGAAAATACACTCTTATGGGATTTATCTGGGTAGCCGTAAAAGCGGCGTTTGTGTGCAGGCAAGCGGGCTATTTCGCCGACTTGTTTACTGCAGAATACACTGGAACAGTCGCATTTACTGGAACTGAACGAGCGAGAAGTTGCCATAGAAACAGAAAGCGTCAACATGCTGGCGTTTGTTTGCAGGCGTGCGTGTATTACAGCAGGCTTGTTCACTGCAATATTGACATTTCCAGTCGTCTGAACTTCAGAGGCGGAAACCATAGAAACAGAGTTTGGGTGCAGGCGAACGGGTTGTACCACGCGCTCGTTGGCTGCAAAATACACATCTGCAGTCGCCTTTTCAGGGAACTGCCAGAGCGAGAATTTACGGCAAAAAGTGTGTTTTGCCGGTAGACCCGGGATTCGATCGCGGGTCTCTCGCGTGAAAATCTGACGATCTACCACTGGACCACAGAGGAAGACACATAGACATTCAGTAGCGCGAGTATTATCAAAGAGCGTCAACATGCTGGCGTTTGTTTGCAGGCGTGCGTGCAAAACAACAGGCTCGCTCACTGCAATATTGACATTTCCAGTCACCTGAACTTAAGAGGGGAATGAGAAATGTGTCAGGAGTGGAGGTCGGCCCGGCCGCAGCGGGGCTAAAAACACCCTTTTCTCCTTTCGCCAGTGACACACGGGAACCATAGAAACGGTGTTTGGGTGCAGGCGAGCGGGTTGTACAGCGCGCTCGTTGGCTGCAAAATGCACATCTGCAGTCGCCTTTCAGGGAACTGACAGAGCGAAGCATTGGCGGCATAATATATCTGCCGTTAGACCGGGATTCGAACCCCGGTCCCTCGTGCGAAAAACCTAAGATTCCGCCACTGAGCCACAGGGGGGGAACACAAAGGTGTATAGATGCATGAGCATATAAGAGAGCGTCAACATGTTTTCTTCGGCGTTTGCTTGCAAGCGTGCGTGTTACAACAGGCTCGTTTGCTGCAATATTGATATTTCCAGTCGCCTAATCAGGGAACTGAGTTGTCTTTTCGCCGGTGAGTGACGCGTGAATGGGGCGCAAGGGCAGGGTAGCTTTCTTGTAACGTAAAGAAAAACTAACCCCGATCGTCCGCTTCCAGCCTCCCTTGTGAACGGCGCAGTTTGCGCGGCTCGAACAGAGGGAGAGAGAAAGCTAGCCCCGTGACCGTCCGCTCCTGACATCCCCTGTGAACGGCGCGGTTTGCGCGGCTCGAACAGAGGGAGAGCAGGTATCATCCCCCAAGCAGGCAAGGCAAGCGGGCGCACCGGCGAGCTTTGCGGGTTGGGGGGGGCGGAGGAGCAGTCTCGGAGAAGGATGCCAGGTGAGTCCTCAGAGTCACCAGGCAGTAACTGGCTCGCAGTGAGGGCGGTCGCCGTCAGCGAGCGCGAGCGCGAGAGCTGCGTGATCCTCAGGAAAGGGGCGTCTTGAAAAAGACGCCCGGCTCTTTTAGTGCAATGAGAGTGTGTGTCGCGGCGGCGAGCACACACACATACACAAAACACCGTAGCAGAGAAAGGATATAACGCCGGATAGCGCAGCAGGAAGGCGACTGAAGGCGGCGCGGCCAGCGGCTTCAGAGTGTCGACTCGTCCCGCTGAAAGGCTTTTTCAGACGGCGCGGCTTCTCTCCGGATCCAGCGATGCGAGAGCTTCGCTGAAGAGATGAAAAATCAGTGAGCTAGCCTCTCGAAGCTATGTTTATAGCCCTAGACCACGCCCATTCTGGCGGGACGTGACGTATTGGGCGCGAAGCGCCCCCATTGGAGCTGACGTCACGAGTGGGCCTTATCGATAGGCTGCTGCAGTTGCCGCAGGGCAGCCAATAGGCGCACAAGCCGTCTCGCCTGTGTCTGCATGCTGCCGCAACGCGTTTTACATTATTTCAAAATTAAGGATAATTTTTTGGCTTCAGTATCTCGCGGAAAAGAGATTTTCCCCTAGCGTAAGATTTACGCAGTACGAGAGTACCTCTCGTAAGAGAACTATAGCATGACATTAAATTAGAAACCTTCTAGCTCTGAACAGTTCTCTTAAATGTTGTTGGAAACTTTTCCTTCTTCAAAGCAGAGACCAGGAGACGTTGGGATCGCGTTCAAACAGAAGTTATTCTTTTATTGAGAACTTCGCTGTGCGTTGCTGCAGTTCGTCCAACAATCTGATCATAATACAGTATTCATTGTAATTATACTTTTCAAAGAGGGGAGGGATTACATAGAGGTGGAGACTCTGAATAAAGCATGTAAATGAGTATACAGGTTTAGGTAACACACTCTAGACTGAGGGTCTGGCCAATCCTAATTCAATCAGCATAACAGTCTATTGCATTGCTAATCCAATCATTTTAACGATTCAACGTCTGGGCCCGGGGCTTCGAAAGCCATTTGCAGAACAAAAGGTGAGAGTCTCAGTGATCTGACTCATTTAGAGAAAACAGGACTGGCAGAAACTGTTGATACCATTATCCTAACCTAACCTTAAAATGCTAAATTCAATGTACTCAACTTTTACTGTTGCAACCTAAATTAAGCATTTAATAAATTTGTAATACAACAATGTTTTCAAATGGGATTATTCGCCCCAGGTTTTTTCTCGTTGGATAGTTGCTCATGCAAACTTGTTTTTTATACTCTACCGTTATTTTGAGTTTTTTTTATGTTTTTGAAAGAAGTGTTCATTAAGGCTGCATTTATTTGATAAAAAAACATGAATATTGTGAAATATTATTACAATGTAAAATAACTGTTTTCTGTGTGAATATATGTTAAAATGTAATTTATTCCTGTGATCAAAGCTGAATCATCATTACTCCAGTCTTTAGTGTCACATGATGATCCTTCACAAATCATTCTAATATGATGATTTGACACTCAAGGAACATTTCTGATTATGTTGAAAACTGTTGCTGCTTCAGATTTATGTGGAAACCGTGATGCATTTGAATTTTTCAGGATCCTTTGATGAATAGAAAGTTCAAAAGAACAACATTTATTTGAAACAGAAATATTTGTAACATTACATAAATGTCTTTACTGTCACTTTTGATCAGTTCAGTGTATCCTTGCTAAATAAAAGTATTAATTTATTTAAAATAAAATAAAAACTTTAGTGGACATCTAATATTAAAAGTGGAGCATCTTCTCTGCCTTGCGTCTAAAAAAAACGTATAGTTAAAAGACGCTGCAACGCCACTGGCAAAGAAGAAATGTCTAATTTCATGAATATAGATGCACTTTCAGTCTTATTTTTCATAAAAATTCATGAACTAATGGAAAGACTCCAATAGTTTGATACATCAGCTTTGACAGGAGCTCAGATAAATTAAGTTCCTCTGTTTTAGAGATTTGTCCTTAGTTGCACTCACCCCCAAAAAGTATTAATGCACTTAATTCAGACTTAGACGTGTGTGAATGTCGTTGCATATAAAGGTAAAGCATCAAAGCATGTGTCATTTATTGTATTTCTCACTGTAGTTGTGGATGTCCAGCGCTGGAACACATTTGGGAGGCAGATTTGGAGGCTTGTCATCTTCTCCTGAAAGGTCTGGATCAGCCCAGCGTCTCAGAAGCGGAGGATCTCCCCTCGACGCCTGGACCGGGTCCAGATGTTCTGTTGATCACTGAAGAGGAGGCGGACTGTGCCATGCTGACGGCTCTGGGGGGACGCTGGTGTCCTGAGGCTGATCTACAGCACTCAGAGTTCACTAAGGTAAAGACACACACACACACACACACACACACACACCATTGTGCTTTTATAACAATCAAACATGAAACATCAAAATTTGCTTTTTTAAAGAGGTCCTATAATGTCCTTTTCACAAGATGTAAAATAAGACTTTGATGTTCCCAGAGTGTGTGTGTGAAGGTTTAGCTCAAAATACCCCACAGATATTTTTATATAGCATGTTAAAGTTGTCACTTTTTGAGGGTGAGCAAAAACACTTTTTTTTTTGTCTGTCCCTTTAAATGTAAATGAGCTGCTGCTCCCGGCGCAGAGGGCGGATAGTGGATAGTTGATGAATTTATAAAGTTTATGTGTAGTATCTTCCAGTCATTGATTAGCATATTCTGTCTAGATAATCTATAAAACGTGTTCAGGGGGCGGGTTTATGTAAATTCTAGGGTTGGTGATGTCACTAACCCGGAAGGAATGTGGTGTAGTCTCTACCAGCCGTTTGTTGTAGTCCTTAAAAAACGATTTCTTTAAAAGCAAATATCTCCCTTTGCTTTGAACTTTGAGCGTTGTAACTTTGCAGATGTTGTTTATGCTCAAACAGCAAAATTACACACTAACTAAATTAAAAAAGTGAAATCATAATCAACCACCCCTTTAATACATGTTCATGGTCTAACATTTTTTGTCTTTGTAAACTTTCATCAAAATGTTTAACTTACTCCACCTCTGAAATTATTTGTATTTTTCGACTGACTTCACTAAGAGCCGCTTCAGTTGTCTTACATATGAAATAATACTCCATTGTTGAACCTTTAGACAAAATCTATATCAATAGTATGATATAATGTGGATGGAAAAAATGGCTCAATTTTATTCAGAGGACCAAACTGAGCTGCTGATATTTATTTTGGCCACAAAGTAAGATGAAATTCTATTGCCTGTAATGTAAATCATTGAGGTCTTTATAACAGCATAGCAATTACTTGCGTAAAATTATAGAAATATCAGTCATCGCTATATCTGACAATAATATGTCTTAGTAAGATGATATTTAAATGGTTGGTTTATTGATCAAAGGTCTGTAGTTTTAAAACACAATGCAATGCAATATAACGGTGATTGAGAGATGAACAAATAAACCTTCCTCAAAAGCCTGATGATCATATTTAATACTTACACTTTTCAAAAAAAAAAAAATTATGTGTGGATAATAAGTTATTCAGTCCAGTAAGTGTTCATCTTGAAATATTACTAACAATATCATAAAGTGATTCTTACGTTTACTTGATAAAAACCAGTGAAGATTTCACAGCAAAAAGACGTGAAGAACGAGCGAAAGGCGGGCGTTTGTACAATTATACTAAAAGTTGTAAACTATCAAAAAAAAAAGACAAAAAAAAGTGTAAACTATCAATCAACCGACTGAAGGCATGTAGTAGATTGTTTGATCATATTGATTATTTAGAGGCCTTAGAAATATTAATATCAAATATGATACAGAAGGCTTTATAGGGTTAAAGGGGTGGTTCGGGATTTTTGACATCGGACCTCATTTTTAAGTCAGCCTGGTTGTTATTCATCAGTGGAGACATTTTTTTATTTTTTATTATCCAGTCCTTATATTTGGATAGTTAGCCGATGCTAGGCTAGCGCGAGTCAATGGTATATGTTAGCCAGCCATTAAAAACCGTTTTACCCACTCCACAGTGCACCAAACGCAAATCAATTATAACACTAAACTATCGATGTATATGTCCGTTGAGAGAATAATGTTAGAAATCAAACTTACCTTTCATCACATTGCATTAGTTATAATTTGTTCCCTGTAATCATAAGCCTTGTCTACAGCAGCAGCGGAGTGATATTGATTACCTAGGCAACCGAGTGAGCCGGTACACACATGACGCAAGTGTATTTACCTGCCGCTGGTACACTGATTACAGTGCGCTTCTGTTCTGTTTACTTTTTGCCGCATTACTAACCGGAGCAAAGTAAAATTCCGCAGCTGCTGAGAAACTAGTTCCTTTGGGATCATTGAGATGAAAGGTAAGTTTGATTTCTAACATTATTCTCTCAACGGACATATACATCGATAGTCTAGTGTTATAATTGATTTGCGTTTGGTGCACTGTGGAGTGGGTAAAACGGTTTTTAATGGCTGGCTAACACATATACCATTGACTTGCGCTAGCCTAGCATCGGCTAACTATCCAAATATAAGGACTGGATAATTTTTTTTTTTAAATGTCTCCACTGATGAATAACAACCAGGCTGACTTAAAAATGAGGTCCGATGTCAAAAATCCCGAACCACCCCTTTAATGTTAACCAGCAGTGATGGTATTGATGATAATGGCATGGTACTGTGATAAAAACCATACTTTTTGAACATAATTTGTGTAGTTTGGACAGTTTTATACATGCACGTCATCTTGGACTGATTTTAACCTGAAGAGTACAGCACCAACTCACACTGGAAAATGACTTGTTCTTTGTGAAAGACAAAATGAGAAACGTCTACAAATGTTCCTTCGACTCCTTTCATTTCCATAAAAACCATCAATTTTCTGAATGACTCTAATTTCCAGTCTTTTCTTTTTCTTCTCCGTTCTCTGCCCTTCTTGTTCATAACTTTCTCTAACTGGTTGTGATATGTTTCGGCTCAGCAGGGCTCTATTGTCTGTAAGTGCATGGCTGTGTCTCTCTTTCTCTTTCTGTCTTTTGTCTGTTGAAGATCAGCCACTCCTCCTAACACTCCTCCAGGACTCCAGGTGAGGAGACACACTGTTTTCCTCTCCGCTTTCATCCTCAATAACGCCTGCACAGCATATTATTGATGTTATTTTAATTTTATTTACATAAAAATCCAATAAATATTAATATAATAACAGTATATTATTATTACTGTATTTATTAGACTATTATATATTGGACACTCTTGCAAATAATAATTGCAATTAATAATAATATAATTAAATGTAATATAATGTAATACAATAATAATGTTTTATAAGTATTGTTATTAAATGTTGTAAAATATATAAATATGTTACATAATTAAATATTTATATTATTATTATTATTGGACTATTATCTATTGGACATATATTTATTACTGTAAATACTGTAAGATTCAATAATAATGTAATTCAATATAATGTAATATAATAATATATATATATAATAATAATAATTCAATATTGTAAAATATTTAAATAAATTACACATGAATTAAATATATATCATATACAATATACTCTTCCTCTTCTTCTTCTTCTTCTTCTTCTTCTTCTTCTTCTTCTTCTTCTTCTTCTTCTTCTTCTTCTTCTTCTTCTTCTTCTTCTTCTTCTTCTTCTTCTTCTTCTTCTTCTTCTTCTTCTTCTTCTTCTTCTTCTTCTTCTTCTTCTTCTTCTTCTTCTTCTTCTTCTTCTTCTTCTTCTTCTTCTTCTTCTTCTTCTTCTTCTTCTTCTTCTTCTTCTTCTTCTTCTTCTTCTTCTTCTTCTTAGCCCAGTAGTAAATTATATTAAATATGTATAAATATGAATTATTTTTTATTTACAATAATTAACTAATTTCATTATTATTGTATGTGTGCTATTTTATTATTTTTTTTTTCAGTACTATGTTTCTTATGAATATATTTCTTTGGCAACATAACCAATGACTTTCTGACAAACTAAATATGATTTTAAACCAAGTCAGAATCTAATAAGAGGCAGTGGTCTCCCCTTTAATATTGCTCCCTGCGGACAGGAGATGATAATTAAAATTGTGTCATTTAAATCCGAATCTATGAGAAATGAAGCTGTAATGTGTTTTACTGAGGTCTCCTCCCATCAGCTCGAGTTGAGCTAATATATCTGCCACTGTGCTAATTATTGTCTGCTTTAGCACACAAATCCTGAATGCAATCATTACCACACAGATGGGCCGAACCCATTCAATTATTTTTCTTCTTGTCAGCCGTAATGACGAGTTATTGCGCACTTCCCGTAATGTCAGTGCGCTGAGTGCTTTTTAATAATAGATGAGGTTTATTGTTTTGTTTTAATCTTCTGCTAAAGTGAATCATTCGTCCTCCTGTCTCTTGCAGAAATTAGAGGAGTTTCTCTTCTGTTTGGAGGACGAGTCTCCTGAGGTGAGTGAAAGACTTCAGACTGTCATCTCAGTGTTTACTCTGAGTTAAAGACACACAATGTTATCAAACTGCTTCAGAATATAACTTTATAAGTAGTGTGGGGTTTTTTATGGTACATCTAGTCAATCTTCCACCTTTACGACCCCCTTTTTTTTTTATCACTTGTAAGAAAGAAGCTCATAAGGGTTCTGGAATGACACGGAATCATTCGGAATGATTTTTCTGTTTTAGTTTTTTTTAATTAAAGGAACATGCCGACTTTTTGGGACTTTAGCTTATTCACCGTATCCCCCAGAGTTAGATAAGTCCACACATACCCTTCTCATCTCTGTGCGTGCCGTAACTCTGTCTGACGCACCCACCGCTAGCCTAGCTTAGCACAAAGACTGGATGTAAATGGCTCCAGCTAGCATACTACCCCCAATAAGTGACAAAATAACGCCAACATTTGTTGTGATTTGTATAGTCACAGCGTGTACGAATAACAAGGTCACATGATACACAGCCATCTTCTAAGCGTATTCATACTGGGAACTATATTCTCAGAAGGCGAAGCACTGCTACTTCTGCGGAGTGATTTACTCCAACTCTGAGTGAACTCTCTGCTCCTCACCATGGGGCTTCTCAGGCGCTGCGGGCAAATCACTCCGCAGAAGTAGCAGTGCTTCGCCTTCTGAGAATATAGTTCCCAGTATTGGGAGCAGTATGCTAGCTGGAGCCGTTTACCTCCAGTCTTTGAGCTAAGCTAGGCTAGCGGTGGGTGCGTCAGACAGAGTTACGGCACGCACGGAGATGAGAAGGGTATGTATGGACTTATCTAACTCTGGGGGATACGGTGAATAAGCTAAAGTCCCAAAAAGTCGGCGTGTTCCTTTTAAAGAAAAGCACAAGCATCTCAAGCACAGTACAATCATCAGATGGGGAAGCAGGGGAAGCAAAAAATTAACAAGCATAATAAATGCCCACATACAAATGAACATGTAATCACAATAATATATGCATTTATATTCATAATCGGAATGATTCTTTAACTCTGATCTAAACAATCATATTAACAAAGTGATGCCCTGAAATCGAACATTCAGGATGCATTTGTTCAAAAAACGAAAATTATTAAAAACAAAAACAAATTTTGTGTCATTTTGTCATAATTTACTCACCTTAAAGTTGTTCCAAACCTATATTAATATCTTGTGCTGAACATAGAAGAAGATATTTTGAGGAATGTTAGTAACCAAACTAGGGCTGGGCGATAAAACGATAACGATATGTATCGCGATAGACACGTCATCAATATCAGTGATAAAACGTTCTATACATTTTTATTTATTTTTTCGTCGGAAGAAACCAGAGGTTGCGAAGCAAGTTTGGTTGCATGAACAAAGGCACTCACTCTCTGGTAACCTAGCAACGTAGGGGGTGACACGCCAACAGCCAACAACGCCATATCGTTGTCTCGTGTTGGATTCTTCAGTAACAGAACTGGCGTGGAGTGATAAGTGTAAAATGAGTACCGCAGCGATTGTTGATAAAACAGGGAAAGTCAGCTCGCCAGTATAGTAGTTTTTTGGATTTTATAAGTGTGACCGTAGTCAGACCAATGACGTCTGCAAATTATGCAAGACCGTCGTCGGTTTCTCTGTTTATATTTAACACTTTGCACTATTTTATTACACTTTATTAAGCATTTCTTACGTATTCTTTAATTTTGCACCTTAATGTTAAGAGATAATTGTTAAGGTTTCATTGTGATTTTAGACTTATGTTTACATTTGAATTATTTGAGTGTTTTCCATGGTTGTGTCGACATTTCTGCCTTTATAACTGAGGGGATTATAATCAGAGGTTAAGTTTAAAAAAAAAATGTTTTAAATGTAATATATTTGTCTCCTGGTCCTTATTTTAAATAGGTCATAAAAAAGATCAATAATTATCGATATCGACCGATATGAAACACTTTATATCGTGATAGTTATATCGCCCAGCCCTAATTTGGTCCCCATTGACTTCCATAGTATTTTTTTTCTTTCTATACAATGGAAGTCAATGCTGACCAGCAACTGTTTGGTTACTGACATTCTTCAAAATATCTTCCTTTATGTTCAGCAGACGAAAGAAATTCATACTTGAGGATGAGTAAATAATGACAGAATTTTCATTTTTTGGGTGAACTATCCCTTTAAGAGTCTCAGTGTTAAATAGGCTGCACATCTCTTCGTAAGTAGGAATAGTGCGTTTGATATGATCAGAATTATATTGATCTAATATAAAAGTAATATGCCTCTCATGATTATCACAAAGGTGCAATTTTTGCAGTCTATATGCATTCGAGTGTGTCGCCGTCCTTCTAGACGCTATAAAGAGATTGCGGTGACCTTTAAAAACGCATACGCCCAGCGTGATTTCCATTAGGTCTCAATAACTGTATCTCACAGCTTTCTGTGGCTGTTGTTCTTGAATTTGTCCCCGGAGACTCTCCAGCCCAGCCTCATTCAAAAGTGTTTTAATTCGCCCCACAGTGTGATGTTAGCATCTATAAAAGGTGTTTCATTAGCTGGTGTGGTGGGTCTAAAAATAGACGAAGACCTCATTACAGTCGACACGAGGCCGTTCCTGAGAGACATGAGCGGACGTGAGTCAGTCGACCACCTTAAGACGCTCTCTGACTCTGAGCACAGGAGGAAAACAGTGAATCACGGTTTGATGGAATTGGGACAGACCCGGCCGTGTGGACCTGTCCCAGTTACCTGCCTCATGCTAAACTGTTGAGTGAAGTCATTAGAGCATCACGGAGGTACAGACTGTCAGTTCTGGAGTCTTATGAGGGGAACGAGGAGCTGACAGTCGTTGACGGTTTTAACGTGATCATTTTATGCTTCATTTTGTTTGAGATTTGCAAATAGAGATTAAGGATAGTTTCACTATTTTTCATGACTGACCCCGTTAGCACATGCTTTTATCAGTTGCTTGTAAAAAGATCATATGGAAAGCATCGCAATCTATTTTATCTCTTGTTTATGTTTACAAAACATGGCAACACTTTACAATAAGATTCATTAGTTAATATTAATGTATTAACTAACATGAACTAACAATGATCAATACATGTGTTACAGTATTTATTAATCTTTGTTAATGTTAGTTAATAAAAATAAAATACAGCTGTTCATTGTTAGTTCATGTTAGTTCACGGTGCATTAACTAATGTTAACAAATACAACCTTTGATTTTAAATACGTATTAGTAAATGTTGAAATTAATATTAACTAAGATTAATAAATGCTGTAGAAGTATTTCATTCTTAGTTCGTGTTAACTAAGGTAGTTAAATAATGAATCTTATTGTAAAGTATTTTCCCAAAACATACAAATCATGGTTATTTTAGTATTATTGATTTACTCTTAAGGTATTTATCTTTAACAGGGTTATTATCGTTAACTAAAACTATTAAAATATTAAAATATTTCTGTTAATTGAAATAAAGCTGAATTCAAATGTCTTGGCAATCAACTGAAATAATCTTAAATTGAAGCACCCAAAAAATTATAAACTGGAAAAAAAAAACTAAAACTGAAATGAAAACAAATGAAACCCTACATAGCAATAATCTTTGGAAAAAACAAATCAAATGACGAAAGCATATAATGAATTTTTTTTTTACCAGCCATGAAACAGATTAATCCTTATTAAAGTTACAAAAGTTATGCAGAACAAGAGTGATTGTTCTTTTGTCTTTTGTTGTTTGATTAACAGTAATGACACAGATGGCTGCAGGTATATTAGGCTGCTGTCACTTTAAGAGCTAATGCACGGATCCAATATGATACTGTTACACGTGTTTTATTCCTCAACTGTTTACGTTCCGTTAATACATAACTGACTATATTTAAAAGGACTCTTGCCAAGACAGGTATTTTGACACAATTTAGTGTGAATATGTCTGTTCAAGCGCAAGAAGATGTGAAAGAGCTCTTTTCAGTACTCGTGCGCTGGCTTAGGCGTATGCTTCGAATAGTGAAGCGAGAAACAAATTAAGTTCCCTTTCGCATCTTCTTGAGCTTGAATATTTCATTTGGCAAGGCTTTTTTGTGATGATGCAACACTGCCCCGTCAACTATACCGAGTGTCGTTCACGTTCTCACAATTTTGCATTGTTAGAATTGTTAGAATTGACTTTCATAACAGTTTTTACTCGCATTTGGCGAGTGTTAATTTTAGGCCTTGTCCACACTTAACCAACTAAAGATGTGTGTGAGCAACAGTGTATTGCAGGTTTAATGATCTCCTGCTGATTATGGGTGTGTTTTGTGTCTCAGGATCTGTGTGGAGAGACTTCAGAGCTGACGGAGCGCTGTGAACTCATCAGTAACCGACTGCATTACCTGGAAGACCAGCTTCAGTCCGCCATAGACAACCATGACAAGGACCATACTCATATCCTTACAAAGCTAGGTGTGTGTGCATGATAGGATTTTTACTGATAGGATAGATATCTGATTTGTTAAAATGGTTCTGTTTACACTTGGCCACATAAATGTGTCTCCGCAAAACGGATATAAATCCCATCTTCAATTCCCGCGCTATATTCAAATTTAATGTACACGTCAATGAAAGCATGCGTGTTGCAGTAGCGCTGTCATCAGGGTGAAGAAAGTAGTCTACCTGTAATATAAAACTTTCCTGTAAATGTGAAGATACATTTCTGGCTCTGACAGATTTTAAATAGTAATTTTGGCCACCCCTGTAATGGCTCATACCATTAACATTAACACATGAGCTGCTGAATACACTATTAAACCACGCTCATTCAGAATGTGCATTTATTGCATAGACAAAGAACGTAATGTGTTTAAAATGCATATACACAGTTCAGTTGAATAACATTTGCCCTGTTTAACTCGTTAATCTGAATGTACGAAGCAAACTGCAACAACACTGAGATAGGAGCGCACAGTTTATATGCCAATCAGATGCGTGTGAAAGTTGCGTTTATTACTATAATGGTAGGTAAATATTTATATATGTGACCCTGGATCACGAAACCAGTCACAAGTCGCACGAGTATATTTGTATGAATGGGTCAAAATTATCGATTTTTCTTTTATGTCAAAAATCATTAGGATATTAAGTAAAGATCATGTTCCATGAAGATATTTTGTAAATTTCCTACCGTAAATATATAAAACATTTATTTGTGTGAGTGAATGCAGCACAATCGTGAACATAAATGAACAACTTTAAAGGAGATTTTCTCAATGTTTCGATTTTTTTGCACCCTCAGATTCCAGATTTTCAGATAGTCGTATCTCGGCCAAATATTGTCCTATCCTAACAAACCACACATCAGTGGAAAGCTTATTTGTATATGTATACATCTCAATTTAAAAACATTGACCCATGTGACTGATTTTGTGGTCCAGAGTCAGATATGTGTTTGTGTGTGAATAAATCCATCTCGAAAGCGTTTTCGGAAGGCATTTACACCTGGTCTTTTCACGATCGGATCCACCCAGAAAACCCTAGTAACGCCCTAGCAACCACTCAGAACATTCTACCAATGCCCCATAGAAACCTGAACTCATTATTCTGCACTCATTACGGATGTGTCCTTGTGGGTTTCTTCATGTCACTCTTATTGGTTGTCAGACTGGAATTAAATGATCTGTGCGCTTCATTCTCATGTTCTCAGTGACTCCATCATTCCTCCGTCACTTACAGCCACAGGAACACGTCTCATACGCTCATTAGAGCCCTTAATGTGGCGCTTTAAAACTCGTCTCGTTTGACAGCACATGATGCTCTCCTCTGGACGGGTATTAAGGATAATCCTGAATGCATCACTGGCCATTTATTTTCTTTTTTGAGAGCTATTGAATATGAGGGATAAGAAAAGGAACTGCTTTTAGTTATTAGAGAAATTCTGAGCTCAGCAAAGGTTGAAAGGAAGCGACAGACGGGGAAAAGGGGGAATGGAGAGAGCCTAGTCCGCCCGTCACTCTCCAGTGAGATTAAAGCGTGAGATGAAGGGAAAGGTTATGACACAGTGCGCTGTCATCGCTCTGACATCTTCATATTTCTGCCGAGTGGATCCGTGCTTTGCTTTCACTGAGAGGAAACAATATAGAAGAGATTGATTTGTTCTGGTTCTGCTTCATTCCGTCCAACTTTGTTCCTTTTTATAGAGTATTTCTCGTTCTGCTTCAGGATCAAGGTTTTACATTAGACATCAATGGGCACTACTTTCAGTTATTCTATGCTTAATGTATATGATGTTCACATGCACGTTCTTAATAAGCCAAAAATGCTCATCAGAGTAAAGTCATAAACGTCTCAAGCATAAACCGATAGTCGATAAACCCGATTTCGCACACACAAACTTCCTTTTGTCGGCTTATTGAAGTGCGCGTGTGTGATATGTGACATGAAGGTGTCCTTACTGTGGATTTAAGCGCATCCAGACAGAGCGAGTGTTTTGCAGTAAGGGAGGAGGAGATATATATCGCAAACTCAATCTTTCTTGATCACACTCTTTCCTGAAATCTCGAGCAGCAGCAGAAGTGGTTCTTGAGAGGATAATATATGAGGCGCATGTTTCCCGCTGACATGTTGCAAAACTCTTCTTTGGTTATTAATGCTTTGTTTAACATCACAACTGACATGACAAATGAAATGAAGTCAGATACTCAAATTCTAAGGTTTTGACTTGGGATGAACGATATATCGGCCATCATATCGGTATCGGCCGATATATGTTCATTTTTAATGTTATCGTTATTGGCCCGATAAGAAAATTTGGCTGATATATTAAAGTCGATAAATTATTTCCTCCAGCTGAGACACTTCAGATGTGCACTGTTCAACATGATGGGTTTAAACTGCTTGAAATATGATTGGAATCGCTTCAAAAAAGGAAAAGATAGTTAAGTCCAACACGTGCTGTCATATAAGCTATATAATATTATAATGAGAACATTATAATTGTGTGCTTGGGACATGGATTTTAATGATGAGACTTTGTTTTTTGTAATCAGGCTCTCAAAATTATATAAAAATTTGGATTTAGATTTATCGGCCAATATATCGGTTATCGGCTTTCAAATAATTAAGAATTATCGTATCGGCCAAAATATTTAAATCAGTGAATCGCTAGTTTTGACATCAGTACCAGGAAATAATATAATTTATTAATAAAGTCTTGTAAATGCAGTTTACTGGCATTGTCAGGTTATTGATTATTAGTTATTGATTTGCATGTAAACCCAGACAACAGGTTATTTCAATAAGCAGATTTTTGTGAGTTATCGGCGTACTAATGTGCATGTAAACATGATCAAAAACAGTAACTGGAGGAACACATGAAGCTTGTTTGATTGCAATGGTTAAGCAGACAGATGAGCAGATAAACACGTAATAAGCCGAGGTTTGAGCCTGAGGAACTTCATTAGATCCGTCCCTTCAGCCGGAGGGAGATCTTACCGATCCTCTTTCATAATTCATGAAGCGCTCTTTAACGGCTGGTTAATTATGAATGAGGACAATCTGGGGCCATTTGGAGAGCAAAACGTGCCCGTCAGGCCCCATCTGCCACAAGAGTCCCTTTGATTCGCCACTTATACCGGACACTCGGTCCCACTCCGACGAGTTAAACAATCCAGCGCTGATGAGGGTCTCTCCTCGTTCTCATAAAATGTGCATGAATTATTTAGGCGAGATTGCTTGAGGTGAACGGGTCCGTCAGGAGATGAACTGAGCTTTTGAGTTATAAGTGGAGAGGGACGACCGTCGTGATCATATAATTGTGATTTCTGTGTCGGGTGGTCGGGCCAAACATAATGAAAGTCTTTCTAAGATGGGTCGTGATTGTGCTTTGTCTAACTCTGGCTCTAAAATTAGGTTTTGTCCCACACCTATTAATCTTGGTTAAAATCATTTTTACAAATAAATAATTTTAATAAAAATAATGTGATAATGCATATACCATACATATACCATTATATATGAAAAAAAAATATATATAGAGATACTTTTATTTAAAGGACAAGTTCGGTATTTTACACTTAAAGCCCTGTTTTCAGATAGTTTCTGATGAAATACAATGGTTAAGATTGAAATTTGGACAAATGCTGCTGTCCCGAGAATTTTTGGTTTTTGTGGTAGCACCCCCCACCTATACAACGGTTGCATAGGTGCACTGGAACAATCGTTCGTTTACAAAGACGTGAAACTCACGAGTGGTCAGGGGTGTTCACTGATATGCTCACACAAAAATCGCTGCAAAAGATGCTTTCAAACAGGTGTTTTACCATTCGTTGTAAAACTGTGGACCTATTTTTCCAAACGCCTCACACCCGTACATTCTTCCGTTGAGAGCTTGAATAATAGACTCTCCAGCCCAGTTGGTGGCGATAATGCACCTTTGCCAATTGCAAGCAAACCACTGGCATTTCATTGAATACACAGAAGAAGCAGAAGAAGAAGCGGCGGAGTAATACCGTAAAGGTGCTGCGGTCTCACAGCACGTCCTATACAAATCAATGGAGTTGGACAAAAACTACGATAAAACTCTACCTAAAATTCGAACACATTATTCTCTATGAGTGTACACACACACCGGCGGTCTGTCCGCGGCGCCTAGCAACGGCTCAGGACCTTGCAACACTATCTCATGACCAATTCGTACGAGTGAGTAAAATGTGACTGATTCGTACAAGTTCGTACGATTTGTCTAAACCCCAGTGACGGTTAGGTTTAGGGGTGGGGTCAGGGGTAGGTCATTCATACGAATTAATACCAATTGAGCATCTCGTTAAATATGTAAGATTTAGCAAAAATCCTACAAATCTGTACGAGTGAGGTCGTATAAATTCATACGAATTAGCCACCTCGTAAAAGTTGTACGAATTGCCATGAGATCGGGTTGCAGGACCTTGTTCAAAATCCTGCCGCGCCATTTACATAGTTTTATATTAAATTTAAATTATATTTGTCTCAAATCGCCGTTAATGTATGTACTGACTTCACCCTGTGCTGCAATATACATTTAGTTTTACATTCATTCACAGAAATCAGATGCTTGAATTAAAAATTGCTGATGTTATCGGATTTTCAGGAGATATTCTCAATTCATTCAGTTAACGGACGCTCTGAGGTAAAGTGTTCAGACTGCAGACTTAGCAACGATTGTATTTAATTGTACAGTACAATCATAACATAGTACAGACATAATTTCATAATGTCCTTAAACATAACAATATTGCTGGCCATAAACTGAGAAAGTGCGCGTCCGGTGTGCGATATCTCGAGTTGTCCTAGCGCTTCTCGTCCGGTGTGCGACCGCCTTTACATATGAGTTTGTGTACAATATGTGTGTATATACATACACACACACACACACACACACACGTTTGTGTGTATATTGGTTTACACAGAACTACTAATGGAGGGTGAATGGAGAAAAAAAACTTTACAAATTATTTACAAAAAATAATGCATAATGCATTATTGTCATTTTATTTCCGGCCATGTATTATTGCATTATTTTGATCAAAATAAGAGATCTCCGATAAACTTCCGATGGTGAATTTTGTTCGTAGAGTTGCAACAGATTTAGTTTTTCTTTTGCAGACTGTTAAATGTCTTTCATTTGAATTGCTTATGCGAGGGTCAGTCTATCATTCTTACACTTCAAATGAAACTGTATTATGGATTCTGTTTGAGCATTTGTGATTCTACTAGTGAATGAGTAGATGATGTTTGGTCACGTCTTCTTTAACTCTAATGCCCACTGTCCTTAGAGAAAGAGGTTCAAGAAGTGAAGGCCACTCTTCAAACCATGCTGTCACAGCTGAAGGAGGAGGAGGAGGAGGAGGAGGAAGAGGAGGAAGATAAGTTTAGTGATGGAGAAGAAGAACAGGTTGAAGATGAAGCCCTAGAAGAGGAGCATTACTTCAGTGACAGCTGGGAAATCTGAACAGACTCATAAATTATATTTATATTGTGTCCAGTGTCTCTGGTTTGTGTATTTTATGTTGATGTTGCCTGTGAAAGTCTGTTTTCCATACTATTATGTTGCACTGAGCTCTAGCACTTAAAGGGAATAGATCATCTAAAAAATAAAAAATCATCGGTTCATTTACTCGTCATTCCTAAAGCATTTACGTTTACTCTAAGGTGCATTTTTAGTCCCATCCACTTTTGTTGGAAAGCAAAATCTTGAACATTTCCATTTAAGATCAATTTTTTTTTCATGCAAATGTATTTGGAATGACATGCGAGTAAATGTTAAACATTTTTTTTTCTTTTTTTCTTTATTAGGACCACTAACCATGTGAATCTTGTTTCCAAAGTTGCCTTAAAATACAAAATGTCACTCCTGTCAGTGTTGCCAACCACTATTTTATTTTTATCCTAATGAGTTAGTGCTTAGTTATTTAATGTACTCTATTTGTCAGCCGTTTCCTTGCTTCTGCATCCAAAACAAAAGGCCTGATTTTGGAGCTTCCATTTATTTCAGTATATTTAAAAAGCATGGCATCTTATTTATTTATTTAAATTGCTTTGATATATCATTATTGTTTAAAAAAAACCCATATACATGAAAATCTGTGTGGGACCAAATTTTTTATATATTGATTTAAAGACTAACAGACACCAAAAGGCAAAATCAGAAAGAGCGAAACGTAACCTTCCCAGTCAGGACTGAGTTTAAGTAAGTCATTTGTGGCGTACGATTGAACTCTGAGAGTGTTTTCAGGTTCATGACAGAAGTGTGTGGTGCTTTGACTTGTTGAGCTTTACTTCAGGCTTGTTCAATGACTGTATTTCAGCCCTGCTGATATTCTGTGTGAATTATGAGGGTCATGTGGCATCAAGTGCCTTTTTTAGACTATTTTATATTGTCTCGTTATTTAAAAAAGAAACAGGTGCTTTTTACGTTTTTTTTTTTAACTTAATTTCTTGAAGTTTTTTAACGAAGCACTTTTCAGATGTAAGCTGTTTTTGTCATTGTTGTGAAAATGTCATTTGTTTGTTTGTACTAATCACATGAATGTGTGTTTGCATGTCTATCATCACTTTTTATTATTTGTTTTAAATACATTATATACCCTCTGCAAAAATGCTTTTGTATTTTTTTATTATTATTTGCAAAATAGGACACGAGACCGCACAATTTGAAAACAAGTCATCTTAAGCAAATTCATCTTGAAAAAACATTTACCGCCTATTTGTGTAACACACTGAAAAAAAACAATAAGTAAAATTTACTCCATTTTTCTTTGGCAAGTTTTTGCACGAATATTTTTTAAGTAAATTTCACAAGCATATTTTTTAAAGGTGCAATGCGCAAGTCTCTGAGTTTTTGCAGAACTATGCCCCCTCTGGCGACAAGCGAAACTGCAAGCAGACATAGCCAGGTGAGCGTGAACGCGCATGACGTCACGCCCAGTCTCAAATTCCGTCCCGAATCCCTCTTATTTATTTTACTGTACAGGATTATAGAGGCAATCGCAGTGATCAGAGAAGTACGGTGACCGGGAGGGGACATGTTCGGTTCACTTATTTTTGTCGTGGCCACAACATATAAACTCGTGGGAACGTGATATTAAGTCGTGGGAACGTCATAATATCTCGTGGGAACGTCATATTAAGTCGTGGCCACGAGATCATTTTGTTGAGGTAACGACATCATTATGTCGTGGCCAAGCGATGCAAAGTCGTGGCCTCGAGATCATATGTTGTAGTCTAGACGGATTTTTGAAAAATGGCCTTCTATAAGAAGTGAGGAGCATTTATGGGTACAAGTCGGGAACCGGCCTACCTTACATATTTCAAGGGTGCTGAGTCCAAAAAAACTGGTTCCCAAGCAAAATTTTGAGTTTTTTACCTTCTAATTTGCATATCAAAATGGCCGCCAAATTGCCTATCTTGCTCAGTCGTTGGGCCATTTTCCCCTAGTTTTTTTGTAAGTAGGCAATCAAGATGAGGAAATTAAGTTTCTAGATCATAGTCAAGGGTCAGAGCAAAGATATAATGGAGGCTCACTGCCTTTTTTATGTATATATATGCAAAATACCAACTTTTAAGGTGAAATTAAGCATTATTTGTGTAATTTTTTTAAGGCCGACATACATATTCAATCAATATCACTCTTAAATGTTCCCAGTGTATATATGATATGTGATGTATTCCATATTACATAATAACTAAGAAAAACACCATTGCAAGTTTTTTTATGCAAATTAAGGCGAGACACTACAGGTGAATAGGGTAACATTTTTAACTAGCAGATATCACCATGAAACTTTCACAGTTGAATACCTACATTAAGATGAGAAACAAAATGTATTACAAGTTTTCTGTAATTTTATGTTTAAATATGCAAATTAGGCCATATCTAATCAAATATGCACTAATTTGCATAGATTTAAAACAACGAAATCTGAGTATTGGATAAAGCCAGGTTAAAAAAAAATTTTCATTGTGTTCACATGTTAGATGGGAAAAAAAAATACAGAGGGATTTATGGATATCTACTTTTGTTATCCTGTAAATCAGAAAATACTGTCAATAGCCTTAAAAAAATGATTTTCGCCATGTTTTTTGGAATAAAATGTTATATAAATCAGGCTAGGAATAATATATTTACAAATCCCTCTGTAAATGTCTTCATAATATAACATAATATAACTATAACTAGGTACAAGTACAAAAGTTTGGTGTAAAGGTGCTACTGAAGTGGAGCGTCATCCATGTGGTTTCCTTAGTCTGCTTCCGAAGCATTCACCGGCCCCAAGCAAAACACAAACAAGACGGAAAACAAAAACACCAAAGAATCGACGACGAAAGTTAGGCTTTAATGCTCCAACAGAGTAATCCAAAGAGGTACATCCAAACACGACTACACATAGACGAGACTCAACACGAAACACAAACTGATCTGAACTTAAGTAGTTAGAGGATAATGAGACATGAACACCTGAACACAACACACACCTGAACTGAGTAATGAATCAAATTAACAACCATGAAGACAAGCTAACCAAGGTGAAAACACAAACAGAGTCCATGTGGAGAAAACTAAAAATAACCAAAACCAGATAACCCTGAAAGGAATACAGCTTTCATGTATTATGTGCTCTATTTATTGCTTTTTATGGCAAATTTATAAGTAAAAATAATAAAATTATATCATTGTGTTAATTCTTTTTTGTAGTTTTTGTATTATTATTCTATTAAAATGAATGAACTATCTATTAAATATGACATGAATATGAGAACAAGTGAACAAGTTATTTATTTTCATTATACCATGTAAAGTTATTATCGCATTATTTTTTAAGGTGTAAAATAGTTATTTCACACAAATTTCGTCATCTTAAGCTGCTCACTCAATTTCATTTCTCTTTTCTCCATAAAGTACATGTGCCATTCACTATAATGAACAAGTGAACTTGTGACCGATTTCAGATGCATCTCAGATGAAACTGCAAAGAAAATGACAAATTATGACCCACAGACAAAACTTCATAATAAAAGTCAGACAAAAACAATAGCTGAAAACCAAAAAGAGCAGAATTAGACTGTGGACCGACTAGACGTTAAAATTTAAGATATTTTTATGGGCTGGCCCCACTCTCATGGAACCAATGAAAACTGCTATTTGATAGAAGACTATAGTGGGCCACACATGGTTGCTGCTACTACATACAATATGGGAGAAAGGGTTTGAGGTTAGAGAAAATATTTTTTGAAACATTGTCCCAAATGTCCAAGGCTTCTGAGAGGGGGGTGTAAAACGTCTCGGTTACATATGTAACCCTCGTTCCCTGAGTAGGGAACGGAGACGTTACATCATGACGACGAATGGGGTTTCGCTTAGAAAGCCTCTCATCTTCGAGAAATAAAACGAGCCATTGGCAAAGAAATGCCATGGGTCTGCGGAATTTGCATTGCGTAACTCCGCCTTACCTCATGGGTATATAAGGAAGTATGCTGGCACCATGCAGATATGTTTCTTCGCCGAGGAGCGGCAACGTACACTTTCAGGGTGGAGGGAGACTGCCTTCGGCCCAACCCTTCTTGCAGGAAGGAAAGCACGACACTGATCGGGCATTTTCTGGGGTCTTCTCTGCGAGAAGAGCACCAGGTGACGAAGAGGTTCCACTTCAACGCGTAGGCATGTCTCGTGGACGATGCTCTAGCGGAAGTGATGGTAGCCACTACCGCTGGTGGTTGGGTACTCAAACCTGCCTCATCCCATCCAGGAGCCACACGTGAAGGTTCCAAAGATCGGGATGAGGGTACCATAGGGTGCACCGTCCCTGATAAAGCAGGTCGTTCCTCAGAGGGATTGGCCAAGGAGGTGCTGTCGCGAGGAGGACTAGTTTGGAGAACCAGGTCCGGTTGTGTCAATGAGGGGCAACCAAAATTACCTTCTTCCTGTCCTCCCTGAGCTTGCACAGGGTCTGTGCAAGAAGGCTCACTGGGGGAAATGCATACTTGCAAAGGCCCCGCGGCCAGCTGTGCACCAGTGTGTCCGTGCCGCAATGGGACGAGTCGTGGGAGGCAAACAGGTCTACCTGTGCGTCCCCGAACTGATCCCAAATCAGCTGAACTGTCTTTGGATGGAGTCTCCATTCTCTAGGGAGAGGCTGAAGCCATGAAAGCACGTGAGCATCTTGAACGGATGCCTGTGAAGGGATCGGTTCAAGACGTGCAGGTCCAGGATTGGCCGTAACCCACCGGTTTTCTTCGGTACAATGAAGTAAGGGCTGTAGAACCCGGACTTCATTTCGGCTGGAGGGACAATCTCGACTGCACCTTTCGCCAGTAACAGGGGCATTGCCACCCACCATAGTGTAACGGACTCCCCGGAGGCGGGGAGGAGATCGTGCGAACTGAATCGCATAGCCGAGCCTGGTGGTTCTCTCAACCCAGCGGGACAGGTTGGGAAGCTCTAGCCAGGCTCCCAAGAACTGAACCAGCGGGGTCATGGGAACCACAGACGTACCCTCGGTAGGGCAGCGAAGTGGAATGAACGGTCCGGACGTGGGCGGCGTAGCGACCCGGTGTGGGGGCACGGTCATTGCCGCATCCTGACAGAGGAGGCCAGGGAAGGACCAGTGTTCCACGGGGGGCCTGCTCTGACAGAGGTCTGGTGACAGAGGGGGACAAGAGTGGCGAGGCAGAGCGTCGCACACTGCCATCCATGGCCTCTTGGGACTCGGAGGAAGGGGCATCAGTTCTTAGAAAAAAGATTCTCCCCCGGCCCTCCACCGGGGGAAGGAGTGGTCCTGCTACCAGCTCCTGAGAAGAACTGAGCCCTAACTCCAAGCTGCCCATCTCAGGAGTGCTGCTTAGCCTGGCGTTTTGGCCGGCTAAGGGGCGGAGACGGGCGGTGCCGTCCTCCTGCTTGGGGCCGGTGAAGGCTTCGGAAGCAGACTAAGGAAACCACATGGATGACGCTCCACTTCAGTAGCACCTATACACCAAACTTTCCAGTCTTGTACCTAGTTATATTATGAAGACATTTACAGAGGGATTTGTAAATATATTATTCCTAGCCTGATTTATATAACATTTTATTCCAAAAAACATGGCGAAAATCATTTTTTTAAGGCTATTGACAGTATTTTCTGATTTACAGGATAACAAAAGTAGATATCCATAAATCCCTCTGTATTTTTTTTCCCATCTAATATGTGAACACAATGAAAAAATCATTTTTAACCTGGCTTTATCCAATACTCAGATTTCGTTGTTTTAAATATATGCAAATTAGTGCACATTTGATTAGATATTGCCTAATTTGCATATTTAAACATTAAATTACAGAAAACTTGTAATACATTTTTTTTCTCATCTTAATGTAGGTAATCAACTGTGAAAGTTTCATGGTGATATCTGCTAGTTAAAAATGTTACCCTATTCACCTGTAGTGTCTCGCCTTAATTTGCATAAAAAATGAAATCTCAGACAACTTGCAATGGTGTTTTTTCTTAGTTATTATGTAATATGGAATACATCACATATCATATATACACTGGGAACATTTAAGAGTGATATTGATTGAATATGTATGTCGGCCTTAAAAAATGACACAAATAATGCTTAATTTCACCTTAAAAGTTGGTATTTTGCATAAATATATACATAAAAAAGGCAGTGAGCCTCCATTATATCTTTGCTCTGACCCTTGACTATCGATCTAGAAACTTAATTTCCTCATCTTGATTGCCTACTTACAAAAAAACTAGGGGAAAATGGTCCAACGACTGAGCAAGATAGGCAATTTGGCGGCCATTTTGATATGCAAATTAGAAGGTCAAAAACTCAAAATTTTGCTTGGGAACCAGTTTTTTTGGACTCAGCACCCTTGAAATATGTAAGGTAGGCCGGTTCCCGACTTGTACCCATAAATGCTCCTCACTTTCACTTTTTGGGCACTTCCCATCTAGACTATTGAGGGAACAATATATTTTTCTCGTGGCCACGACTTCATATTTTGAGAGAACGACATCTATTTGTCGTGGCCACGAGTTGAGGGAGCCACAGCGGCCAATACTGTAACCGTACCATAGCATAGACTGGGCTACAGCAGAGATGGAGATGACAGAAGAAATAACATTTTACTTTAAATTAGGAATGTCATATAAAGATATAGTGCGGTCTTTGGCATTAAGACATGGGTACGTTGTAAGTGAAAGACACATGAAGCGCATTCTTATACTTTTTTGTCGCACGCATATTTAGGGACCGTCTCACAATTAGGCTACATGCGACATTGGCATAAACGTTTCTAACTTCAATAGCATTTGAAGACAATGACTTACAGTCATAAAACCAACAGTACATTGTTCACCCAGGTCTCATGTATGATGCACACCTTTTAGATTTTTTATATTTATGACAATAAACTGCTAAATCATATGCAAATATTGAACCAATATTGAACCAGAAATGAACCAAACTCAGTTGTTTTTCGCGTGTTTCTTTTATATAGGCCTATAGACTATTATTTTATGAAAACAAATTTTGTTTTTTAATTTAATTATTTTTTCCTTAAATCATCCTGGCGACCCATTTTTTGACCCAGGGTTTGAAAACCACTGGTTTAGAGAGACTGAATCTTCGAACGAACCGTTTTCAGACTCTTTGAGAAAAGAGCTGATGCTGCAGTGTATATAATGAGAAAATTAAAGTGTTTGAATGTATGTTAACCTGTAGTAGGACTCTAAAACAAAATGATGAACCTTTAAAATAGCATACTAAGGGCACTGTTGAGTTGTTTGTTGAATTGAAATGACAGGAAGAAGAATTAATAAATTGCAATTGAAAGAAATCAAACAAAATCGGGTGAGTTCTGAACGATGCACAGCTCTGTTTAACACTCTGTTAGCATATTAATTTTGATCAGATCACACTCTTCAGCTGAACACTGAACGCGAGATCCAGCAGAATAATGATCCAGACAGCGGAGCTCATGCTTCAGCTCATCTTTAGCGTTCAGGACGGGCACAATCTTGTCTCCTAATTGAATCTTTGTTTGTTCACGTTGCCGCTGCTCAGGTGGATTAGTTTCGCCCTTCACTATGGTAATAGCTGGTTTGTGGGAGACGTGAGAAGTGAAGAGCTGCTTATTATTTTACATTTATGCACTGAAGGAAATGTAAAGTATACTTCTGACGTGTCTGTAAACCTTATATGACTGATTGAAAGTTGACGTGTTCGACTCATTTCATGTCTAAATGTACGTGTGATGGTTTAAAGTAAAAGCATTGTTTCCAAACAGGTTTCCCTTCTATTCTGCATCACTTTTGTAAATGTTAAAATGCTTTCTAAATTTAGTATGCAAATACAATTTTACATTTTCAGATTAATATGCGGATACAAATACTACACTGGCATCCATTGGTTGATAAAACAAATCTAAACCTAAAGCAACAAGGAACATTGTCTCAACCAATGATGTGAGTTGGGGGCGGGGCTACCCATTAGTTCGACCAATGGGAGATCAAGACTTTGGAAAACCTGTTTGAACACATTTGCAATTCTGTGACTGTTATATTTATCATTATTTGTATACTATTATTTATTCATATTTTCTTATTTAGTTTGCATTTTAATTTTATTTCAAGTTTTGCTATGTGCTTTTGCCATTTTTATTTGGCAAAGTATTTCTGTTTGGCTTTAATTTATTTTTATTTGAGTTTTAGTAATTTAGTACTTCAACTTGTTTCAGTTATTTACCAATGCAACATTTGTAAAAAGTAAATTTTTTGTCTAATATTTAATATTAATTTCAGCTTTATTTCATTTAATGAATTTTTTATTTTTTTATTTTTAGGTTTAGTTTTATTCAACAATAACCCTGTGGCTCATAAATGACACACTTGCACCTTTAAAATAGGGAACCAGAATATTTCGATTTTCCATCAGGAGTGAATTTAACTAGTCCAGTTGTCCATTTCTGGACAAACATTACATTTCTTGACAGGCCCTGGTTGTGACTCATCAAACATCTGAAGGAAAAACAACATTCAAATGTCCATTTAATTTGAAGAGAAAGTGTCCGGGGGCTTAATGAGCGTTCAGAAGGTCTTAAACAGCCGTCAGTGAAAGTGTGAGATGAAAAGAGGACATGATCGAGCGAGTGATGAACGAGAGAACATTAATGGTTTCCCCTTATTCTTATTCCGTCATTCTGCCAGTGGAAATCACACTTAATTATGAGCACAATACTGGTGGGAGCAGCGCTGTCTGCCACACACACACACACACACACACACACACACACACACACACACACACACACACACACACACACACACACACACACACACACACACACACACACACACACACACACACACACACACACTCTTTAGGCCTGGATGAGATGTGACAGGCTGCCTGCTAATATGGCTCAAAGCTGCAGGACTTTCACTGCCATTGTTTCACCACTAGATGTTTTACCGTTTACCTCCTCTCACCTTCACATCTCTGGGATCCTGTGGATTTGTAAGGCTCATTACAGCTGCTTTCTGTTAATAAAACTGATTTATTTATCTCTCAGTGCCGCTGTTAGGCTATACACACATAGGCTATACATTAGGCTACCATTCAAAAGTTTGAAGTCTGTAAGGTTTTTCAATGTTTTTGAAAGTTTTTCTGCTCACCAAGGCTGCATTTATGTGATCAAAAGCACAGAAAAAACAGTAATATTGTGAAATATTATTACAATTTAAAATGTGAATATTATGTTAAAATGTAATTTATTCCTGTGATCAAAGCTGAATTTTCAGCATCATTACTCCAGTCTTCAGTGTCACATGATCCTTCAGAAATCATTCTAATATGATGATTTGACGCTCAAGAAATATTTCTGATTATTATCAATGTTGAAAACAGTTGTGCTGCTTCAGATTTTTATGGAAACTGTGATAATAATAAATAAACTTATATTTATTTATATATTACTGAAACCAAACTTTTGAAAGGTAGTGTACATTGCCATAATAGAACCTGCTATAAAACGTTTTTGTTTTTGTTTTTTTTTGCACAATTTAATAATTGTTTAACAATTATGAAACACATAAAAAATATGAATATGTGTGTATACTGTATATACCACTTTTTCCACTCCTGTTAGCACTTGATGGCCCCCCTTTTAAAAATAAATGAAACATTCCAATTGTTTCAGACAGGAAGTGACATCATCGGAACCCTTTCAAAATGGAGGGAAGACAAGTAAGAACTTATTATTTTATGTATATTTTTAGTTTCAATCACAAATTCAAACCTTTTCAAAAACTATTTTATTTGACTAATATGAGCTCCCACATGAGTTCGCCCCTGTTTTTAAGAGTTTCAATAGATATTTCAGTACATAAACAGATAGTGGAAGGTATTGACAGATCTAAACCACGATTAAACACTTGATTTGAAATGTTTCTTAAATCAAACAGCAGCCTTGTCAATGATGCACATTTTCAGGTTTTAAATATTTTATTTTATGGCTAAATATTGTGTGAAATAAATGTGATTTTTACTATTTAATTTATGTATTATTTGCATTCATTAAACTGTATTATTTGAAGGCTTGATATCAAAGGCCTTTTGATGTTTCAGTCCATTTAAAATGTTTTAAATCATAAAACCACGAGGTCAGTATCACATGTTCGGTGTGTTTGGTCAGATGTGTGTGAATGACCTGTGACACTGAGTGTGTGTGACGGTCATGTCGATGTCCGCGGAGGATAACGCTTGTCAGAGGACGTGATGCAGATGCTTGTACATTCATAGATGATGTTGTGTTGAGTCGTCATGGATCAGTCATGTTTTACCGCGCTGGACATGGCGATGCTGTCTGTGATCTTTCATCATGTTGAGGAGTGTGTGTGAGGTATGAATACGCCGAGAGCTTCACTGCTTCATAATAAAACTGCTCTGATGAGATTATTGGTGTATTTTGTATCAGAGAATATCAATGGTTTGAAGATCATCTTTCCACTGCACAGACAAAACAGACAGATTGATCGATAATGCATGTTCATACATATTTATAGTGTATACATAGGCCTATACATTCAACAGATAGTTCTGGCAAACACCTGTTATTTTGCAAATACTATTATTGTGTCACGGAATGTAGTTTTAAGAGATTTTCAGGTGATTTATAGGCTTGTTTAATGCTTAATCAAAATGAGCTAAAGCAACATGTTTCCTGAAGCATCATGGCACTTCATTATGAATCCGTTTGAACCACATGACAGTAGAGTGTGTGTGTGTGTGTGTGTGTGTGTGTGTGTGTGTGTGTGTGTGTGTGTGTGGGTGGGTATGTGTGTGTTGTGTATTTTAGTTCGGCTTAAACATTGTATTAACCGGAACTAATAGACCTAATGTGTTTTATAATGCACTGTATGCTGTATTATGTGAAATAAGCATCAATAATCAATAATTCCTCCTCACATGCCCTCATTATGTTGTGTGTTTAAGCAAGCGTCCAGTTCTGATCTCAGAGATAAATGGGTTACAGGCCTATATTATAATGTGTTATTTTGTTTTTATATTCCACTTTTGTATAAAGGTTCCTTAGGATTTGATTGGACTGCAAAAGTTGAGTTAGGAATAATATATTCAAAGAAGTCACAGTCAAACATGGCTACGCTCAGAAACAAATACTTCCACTGTACACTGCCTGCTATTTTTGAAAAATAGTACTCAATGCATACTAATTTTTAAAAACACAAAATTTAAAGTTTAATTATAAACTATATGCATGAGAAACTGTATCCTACAATGCAATTCACTCTTAGAAAAAAAGGTTCTATATAGAAACTTTTCTTAGAACAACTTATAAGTGCACTACATTGTAGGAGACCGTATCTCATGCAGTGTGCATTGTTGTATACTGCACACATTTTGGCAAATTATCTGAGTTTTCAATGAATATGGAAATTTCAGTATGCACACTGCTTTCTTTTAAAACTAGTAGCTAGAATGCAGTTGAAACCGATGCAGTGTTTTGTGAGAGAATCAGAATCCTGCTGTTTTGATTCAGAGACACTCATATGATTAATATCTGGCTGTACAGAGACACAGCTTTTGTTTTGACAGTTCTTCAGTCAGCATTGAGTCGTTCACTCAGTTTTATCTCTCACAAAAACCCGAACAGCCTTCAGCTCACCTTGGGTTTGGTCTGAAATATCAGCGTCTCTCACGACAGGGCCAGATCACACGCACCGGAGGAGGCCGATCGATGGCTGATGGATGAGGACGCTGACCTTAGACAGCTCAGATGATGTGAGAGCCACAGGAGAATAAACTACAGGGGGATTCGCACGTCACCATCTCACGCTGAGCATCATGTGTGGCCTGGTGAGACTCCACAAGGCCTTTTGTCTCTGGAGGTGAGATGGATTTAAATGAAGAGGATTTTTAAGTATTATGGTGCATTAAAGCAAATATTCACAAGCATTCAATTCTGTTCCAGGATTATTCTGAAACTCTTGTTAAAACAGGCAGGTTCAATGATGAAACAGTCAAGCATGTTTATCTTCTGAATGAGAGAATCTGAACGTCCGAAACATTTCAAAAAGCTTACATTTATAGATTTTCACATTTTCTGAAGAAAATGAGTGGTGCTAGCCTGTGCAAAACTGCAGAATAATACCTTTATTTAGCAAGGACACAATGAATTGATCAGAAGTGACAATTTATAATGTTATAAAAATGTCTATTTTAAAATAAATGCTGCTCTTTTCAACTATATTCATGGATCATGTGACACTGAAGACTGGAGTAATGATGCTGAAAATTCAGCTTTGAATAAATTAAATAAATTACATTTTAAAATGTACTCAAACAGAAAACAGTTATTTAAATTGTAATAATATTCTAAAATATTTTTTTACTGTATTTTTAATCAAATAAATGCAGCCTTGGTGAGCAAAAGAGACTTCTTTCAAAAACATAAAAAATCTTGCCGATCCCAAACTTTTGAACATTTACAAACCATTATGTTGCATGGTACTTCAAAAATTACTACGGGACCATGTCCAAAGAGCAAAGTGAATTTTTTTCAACAAGTGGGCTGTGCCTTCTCATCTCTGATTATCTCAGGTTAGTATTTATCCATTTATACTTTTTCTCATTCTAGAAGATGATATTTTTTGCTCATTGTTAGCAAATGATGAGAATAATTAACTCTGCTGTTTCACATCCTAGATCAACACCACCCAACCTCTCCATCTGCTGAAGCATCATCCACTCAATCCTGCGCCTCAGCTGGACGTCTGGACCCTGTACCGTGACCCTCATCATTAAAGCTGAAGTGTTGAGGACATGCTGACCTTCAGCTATTTTCTAGCTCACAGGTCCATAACCGCAGTCAGGAGGGAGTGAAATCACAGGCTCCGCTTTAAGAGCTTTAAAGTGCCGGGCAGATGTTCACAGCCGCACCAGGAGAAAACGAGAAAATCTCTCAGTGCTAGCGCTCTCGGGGACGATAAGTGGGACTGGCAGGCCTGGTCAACACCAGAGGAGCTCGAGTTGACTCTTGGCTTTTGTGAATCTTCAGTCGCTGAAGCGTTGCGGCGTTAATCTTTTTTGCATGATGTGATATTGAATCTATCGCTCACAGGCAAAGGCTTTAAAATGCAGCAGGTTGCCATAAGAAAACACACGCAATATACACCATCCAAACAATATTTAGCCTGGCTTGTGTTCACAAATTTATATGTTCAAATATACTAATCTTTCAAATTCTCACCTTTATCATATTTATTGAAGGAATAAAACAATTTTTGCACCAGTTTAGCTGGGTACCCCAGGGGTCTATTCTGGGCCCGATCTTGTTTTCACACCTGAGAGTCCGAACCAAAGTTCATGTTTTGATGCATTGTATACATTCGGTTAGTTTTGGTTTGGTTTCACATTGCAATTATGCGAGCGCACTAAAGAACTTTACATGACGTACTTGCGTCCTGTCGTCATCATCTATATGGGCTGCATCTCGACATTGATTGGTTTGTAAACGGACGTGCCCAAAAATTAAATATTTTGGGGATATTTAATTTAATTTTATCAATCAATAAATTCCTCTTGAAACAAATTTTGTTGTATTATTTTAATTTAATACTGTGAAGCTGCTTTGATACAATCTGTATTGTGAAAAGCGCTATACAAATAAACTTGACTTGACTTGACTTGACTTGACGTGCGTCTGACGTCAGCGTGTTGTCAGTTCGGCGGGTTACTTTGACAAGAATGAATGAACAGACGCATATCGTTGCCACTATACTTTTATTTTTACGGCATTACTCCCTGCAGCGCCAACATACTCGAGGCTAGTTCACATTCACCAAATGAACGTCCTCGTTGTGCGAACATTTTATCGTCGCCGGCAGGATGTAGGACAAATGTGTGTGTGTGTGTATGTGTGTAGCTGGTAGAAATGTTGTGGGCAGGACTGACAGATCTGCACATAAATATTCTTCTTCAGTTGTTTAGGCTACGCGGGAACCACCGGGACTTCCTGTAAATGTTCTGAAAGTCCGAACCATACAGAAAATGCGTTCACACTTGAAACCAACCAAACCTCTGTTCAGTTCGATCCGGACCGAGACTACCTCTTTTCGTCAGACCAAATTTTGTCTGTTTGGTCCGGACCGTGGTCCGGGGGAGGTTTCACACCTGTAATTTTGATTCGGACCAAACAAGGTAGGTGTGAAAGGGCCCCTAAATGCTGCCCCTAGGATACATTTTTCATAAGCAAATAAGCTCTTTTCACTTCTTCTACACAGATGATCTGCAGGTGTATTTCCCTCTGCAGAAGCACAAGAAGCAAGTAGAGTTTTTGTTGAATCTGTTTGGCTGACCAATGACAGGCGTGTTCATTATTTTCATATTGTGTTCAATAATGATTCATTGTTGTTTTCACATTATAGTAATGAGAATGAGGTTTGTTTTTGGAATTATTATTATTTTAAATTTTTTTTGCATTATTGTGTTTGATGGGTAAAATGCTTAATTGCATTAAATGCAAAATGGAACCATTTCCATTGCAACTTCATAGAACCCAGAAATCATCCTACCGTTTTTACAAGGAGGGACAGAGCAGTGTAGAATAATGGTTAAATATGTGAAAAATAATGCACATTTTTAAAAACGAAGCATGAACACATGTTACAGTGCACCCCACAAACACAATCAAGCCTTAGAAAAAAATTGTTTTACACCACCCCTTTAAGCATAATATTTTGCTGTGAAATGATGTGGAAAAGACAGGTTTCGTGAGATTCCACCCAAGAAAATTTGTAGGATTGACAGTGAGAGACGGCGCACTGTGACCACATCACAGCCGGACAGATCATAGCTGGAGGAAAGATGAGAGAGAAAGAGAGAGAGACAGTGAAGAAGGGGTGGGAAAACCACAGATGGTGATTCACTTCCTGGAGGGATGGAACCTAAAACTGAAATGATCTTTGCCTTTGATGGAGGAGATGATGCTGAAACCTGCTGCATCAGAAACCAGGGACAGTCATCAGTCTGCAATTCTATCGTCCATTGTGTAGAGGAGGTGGTGATGTACTTACAGTGTGCATTTAGCTGTTGGGAACTATCACCTTTTTGCCCTTAAGGCACTCAATGTATAGCCTGGAAATCCAGACCTAAATCTAAAAGATTAATGGTCTGGCGTCGACTAATGAAACTCGTCCAGCTCGAGGGGCGGCACCAAGCATGCATTTGAAAATCTCACAGCACGCAATTGGATAACACTACGACCAATCACAACAATAAACCCCATATGCTTAGCTACCAGCGGAGCTAACTGGTAGATTAGACTCTTACCGTATCCGGTCGGCAAAACAGCAAAAACGTCCTTCTTGCAAAGAAATGATTCGAGTGGCGTCTTCTGTTCCTCTTTTAGATAAAAAGCCAAGTCTAACTCGTTCATTGTAGTGGCCAAAGCCGTTTCAAACAACTGGTGTTCATCTATAGCCATCTTGCAATGTTTACTAATGACTTCGACGTCACAGCACTGTCGTCTTCTGTTTAGCTCCGCCTATATCAGATAACCAATCATCAGATGTGATTGGTGCAGCTCAGATCGAGGGGCATATTTAATGAGCATCATTACTCGACACTAGAGTAACTCGCTGAGCAAATTCAACTTGTGCTATCGCGAGAACTCTGGATTTCCAGGTTCCTCAATGTACTGTAAAGGCTCACATGTTCCGTTCCATTGACTTGCATTCAAAAGAAAAGTTGTGGAATTTTCTGCATTCCAAAGTTCAAGTTTGGTGAACTCTGACCTGTACATTCGAATCATGTGAAGACGTGTGACCTATAGAATAACAATACATCACATCGTGACGTCTTTTTGCAGTAGAGTAGATTTTATATTTATACATTTGGGGATTTATTATTATTTGTTATATGTTAAATTTACGTTGCAGAATGTGATGAATGCAGCATGCTTAAAGAATAGTGTGACGGTGGTTTGAGGTATACTTGAAATTATGACTGAAGTGAAAGTCATAATTTTGACTTTTTATCTCATGACTTGGTGCATTTCATAGTGTCATATTTTTAGGACTACATCCATTCTAAGCACATTTCCTCCTCAATTCTCATTTGGGAAGTTCGGATCTTTTTACTGACTCAAATGAACTAATCTTTTTTCGAGTCGTGGCTTTAAATGTTATACATTTAACAGCCAAATTCCCCGAACACATCCACCTATGCAATCTTGATCATATTCTGAATTAAGAAATCATAATAATGCAGTCAAAAATAATTTACAGGGAACATAAATAATTACCTTCCGAGTCTTTCGTTCATCTGTCACGTGACAGACGAAATGAACGGATCGTTCATGAATTACCCATCACTGATGTGTCCAAATCTTTTGTTTCAGATTTGTGCATGTTAATGTTGGTCAAGGTTATTCACAATCTGTCTTGTTGTATAGCGGTGTTCCACAGGGGTCTATTCTGGGCCCGATACGGTTTTCTTTGTAAATGATGCCCCCATTGGGTACATTTTTTGTAAGCATGGAATCTCTTTTCACTTCAAAAGTATCAAAATCAAACCATGGATGTCAAACTTTGAATATCTGAATGAAGATAAAACTGATGAATTTTTGTTTAAAAAAAAGACGTGTATCATGACTATTGCAGTGTCCGTAGAAATTGCACATGCTCAAAGAATAGTGTGATCGTGGTTTGATGTATACTAATAATGATGACATCAAAATTATGAGATAAAAAGTTGAAATCATGACTTCATAACAAAAATATTATGTAAATATGTCATTTTACTCCCTTTTAGGGTTACTTTTTACTATCTGTCTAGGGACTGCAGATGAAAAATAGCCTTTTGGCTAATTCTGGCATATGGACAGAAATGTTTACTGTCCCTGTAATAAAAATAAATATATAAATATATAAATAAATTACTTAAGTTAAAGTTTTTGAAAATTTTGACTTTATCTCATGACTTTAGAGTGTCATAATTTTGACTTTTTAACAGCATCATTTCGACTAAGGGTACTTTACCAAAAAAAATTAAAAATGGAAATGTTTTTCCTTTTGCGTTTTTGAAAAGTGTTGCATACAGACTACAACATTGTCAAAACAATCCCAGTTAACATGGATCAGCGAAAACGACTAAAAGCGCTGTATTCTGCTTCCAGGTCAGTAGATGGCGATGTCACGAAACACTGCGCTCCTATAGACGTCTGGAATCGTTTGCAAAAACTTTAAAAGCCTATTTCAAAAGTTTGTTTACAGGCCCTCAAAACGCTACTGTCGTGTAAATGAACGTCCAAAATGCATAAATAATTTAACGTTTTTTAGTTGAAAACAGTGTTGTGTAAACGTCCCCTTAGTATGTCATAATTTCGATTTACAAAAGCATTATTTTTTTCTCCTTCTGTGGTGGAAATGCGCTATTGTTCACGGACTGTACTGATGGCAAAAATTACATCACACAGACAGTAATTATATCATTTTGGATAAAGGCATCTTTTAAATGGTTGCCCTAACTAACAATAGTTCTCAGTTGTGTTAACTGACCCTTATTCCACCCACCTCGTCAGTCTCAAGATATTAGGAAACGTGTTTTCACATTTTCGAACCGGTTTTCAATGCTGTGTCCCATAATGTCTGATGTGCAGCAACAAATATGTTGCCATTTATTAATTTTTGTTCAGTTAATAACCTGCAGCAGTTCATTATTGTTCTCAACAGTGGCTCAGTCTAACACTTCAGCAGACGCTCACTATAGGGACCGCTGTAATGGCTGATTACTCTTAAATGCATAATGACTCTGTACTTCATTCATTTGGGCTCCTCATTTAGTTTTCTCCAGTTTCCCGTCGGAAATTATTAAAATGCTCATCTATGTAGATCTAATCAAATCATGCCGTTATAAAACTCTAGATATCAGCCTGCGGGATTTGCTTTACATATTTTGCAATTTCATTCAAATCCTATAAAGACAAAAGCACACACTATTTATACATTTAAAGTATGGTTTAAGCCGTACTTTCCAAAGGTTATATAGAGGCTGTATCTATTAAATCATTAATCTGCAACTCATGACCTTAATCTGGCATGTGAACCCTGTTTTAACCTCTTCTTGACTGGTTTATATGCTCACATGCGTTCGTTCACTCATGAGACTCAAGTTTTACACAGAATGGATTTTAAAATGGTAAAATATATTAAAGGATTATGATTTTGATGGTGCACATTATATGGAAGTACACAGTATCAAAAGATGAGCATGCACACATTTTCAAAAGTATGGCATCAAGATGTAAATATCATGTGTGATAAAATTGCTCACTAATCTTATAAAGTTATTTCCTATTTTTCAACTTCTGCTCATGGCATGTGTGATATACTGGTAAACTTTTATATAACACAATATATAAAACTATTAAACATGATATAACAATGTTGTTTCAAACACAATGTGCATTGGTGCATGTTGTAATGTGATATTATAACAGAAGGTTGATAATTGCTTGCTCTTTATGCAAAATGAAGAGTGCATTGCTTGTGAATTGAACACCGTAACCCTCTCTCTCTCTCTCTCTCTCTCTCTCTCTCTGTTTCTCTTATGAGTGAGAATAAATCTGGTTTATTCTTTAAAGGCTCTGAAGACAATAGGATGTGAGGCTGTCACTGAATGACACATGAGGTAATCTGTGCTTTAGTTTGCTTTAATAGTGTTGACAGCGTCCCCATAGGGCAGTCTGTGCATCAGTGTTGAGATCCTCCACGCTTCTGCTCGTGTTTATAGATGCTGGATGAATCTGAAGTGTCTGTTCGCTTTTTCACTGACCTGCTTTTGTAGAAATGAGATGAAATCTGCTGATGCATCTCTCCTGTCTCATGACTGTGGGCTTTAGAGACACTTTAGTGCGGACCGCTGGTCACAGAAGAAAGATCCAATCTCAGAAATGATTGACAGAACATCCATTTTATATATATATATATAATACTGCACAATACAAAAGGACAAAATATTTTGCATAAAAAAATAGGTTATTTTAGACTATTTCAAGACTATAGTCTTGAATTGCATCACTGAATATATTTTTTGCATCAAAAGTATCTTATTTATAAGAAATATATTATATAATGTATTCATTTTTGTTGCACTGAAATAAGAAACTTTTGATCACATTTTTAGGACAATTTCATGACATTCCAAAATAAACAAAAATACCATGATGTATAAATACAATTTATTTAAAAATTTTTACATTTTATTCTTAATGTATGAAATGTGCTTCAAATTCATGAAAATTATTTCACAATGAACCTAAAATTAACCTTAAAATAGGTTTAGTTTTTTTTTTTATACAAAAACAACAACAAAAAATCTTTATTGGTTGGAAATCCGACTTGGTCTTTTTTTGTGCCAGTTATCATGAGACTCACCCTGGTGTGACACTTGAAATGAGTGAGCAGAGATAACAGCCAATCTCAGGGTCATTCTCGTGTAAGAATAGTTTCCTGCTGTCAGAGGAAGTTAACTGAAGTCTATTCCTTACAAGAGACTTCCAGGTCAAAGGTCAACAGGCTCAATCTGTCCCAGTGATTGAGACATGAAGCAGATCTTTGTGAAGATCCTCACACAGACACATTCTGCTGTTACTGGCATGATTCTGTGCATGTTATAGTCATATACTCACTCAGTGTTTTACAGTGGCTTTACTTCATGTGGACAGATGCAATCAAACATACTCCCAACAACAATTCTGATTGGCTGTCAGTGTTTTTATAATCATCAGCGGTTAAAGATTGTTCTGAAAGCGATTCCAGCGATATCGTTCCTCTGTGCCGTTATCGTTTTAGCTTTAGTGTGGACTACACTTTTCTTATAGGCCTACGGTATAATAATCAGAACGATTAAAACTTTATCGCTACAGTTATCATTCTTTGCGTTAATTTTGCGTTGCGTTGTTTTTCTCGAATCTCTCTGGAATTGAGTTTAACCTGCTGTGACGTCACGTTTGCCCTTCATACACAGGAATATTTGACTTCCCTCCGCGCTCCTATATCTGTGTTTATAAATATAATATGTGCATATGTATGCGATGTGTGTCAGGTGCGATTACGGGTCGGGCTGAGGGAGTCGTCCATGAGAGCATTATTGGCATCCTAACGGGGAAATCAGGTGCTGTGGGACAGATGTCTTATTACTGCTGCTCGGCAGGACACACACACACACACACACACACACACACACACACACACGAGCCTCGGATTCGCTGCGAGTAAAGGAATGACTTCCCATCGATCAGTGACCGTCTGCCTGAAACACTCCGCAGGGAATGACATCATCTTCAGAAAGCGCGAGGAGGTTTGGGTTTGTTTCTGGATGATTTCTGCTCTTCATTAACAGCAGAATAATGTGCTGAGAGAGTTAGGAAACATCTGTTCATGTGGGAGAGAAACTGATGGCAATGCACGCTGGATTCCCTCTTTTCCCCTCATCTTTTATAGGCTACACCTTCCGTCCACAGGTTTTCTCCGTGGGCACTTTGGCAAAACAAAAACCAGAAGGATTATTATTAACTGTGAATGCTAAATTCATCCTCGGCCTGTAGAATGAGTCGTTTCTGCGGTTTAGTTTCTATCTACTTTTTACATCATGATATGAGCCCTTTATTTATTTATGGTTTACTAATTTAGTGTTGTATTGTTTTATTTATTTTTCAATTTAAAAATGATTTTAAATATTTATTTAAAGGGGTGAGAAATCAGATTTGTCTTGATCTATTGACATATAAGAGGTCCTTGTACCATTAAAACATCCTGCAAGTTTAATGGCTTAAAACGTCCTTCTCATTATAAACAAAGCATTTATTTAATCAAGCTCCAAAAAGCTTGTTTGGATATTGCGGAATCTGTGACGTCACACGGGCAAATACATTTGCATATGACTTTCCTCCACCCAAGAGCAAGAGATCCACAAATAGTTATACCAAAGTCCCCTTTAAGACAAGTCATTTCACTCGGCGGCCATCTTTAAAAACGCCTCTTGGGAATGCAAGTGCAGATCCTAACTCTCTTTGAATGGGGAAACATTAAATTCTCCAAAACTGTTTGCCAGGCTTACGATTAAATTTCATATTTGAAATCACCAATGAAATCTGACAACAACTGTCTTATAAATGTTGTTTTTAAATGCTGGAATCATGAAAGAAAATTACATTTTTCAGGGTGGATCAAGCTAATGCGCGTGTCTGACTGTTTCTAACACGTGATGACTTTACCAATCAGCGATTGGCTCTTATTTTGAAGGCGGGACTTATTCCGCCATATTGAGCGTTGCACTTTTCCCCATTCAAAACAATACGACAGACGTGTCTTATGTTATTCTATAGTCTTTGGTTACACATACATCATACATGATGCGTTCAGTCACTGACACTGGCCTTCATTGGATGCAAGCGTCACGTTGCATCAAAAGCAAATAAAAGCCATTATAATCACTGATGCTGTCTACACTAAATACTTCACACACATGAGTCTGTGGACAACAGGACAAATGGAAGAGTAAAGGAAAGTTCGCTTTAGTCCAGTTTAAACAGCTGGTTTGCGTCTCTGTACAGGTTTCAGAAGGATCCCAGTGTCGGAAACAAGTGGACGGTTTATTTTAATGGCGTCCCGGATCGAGTCGGAGGATTATATGTTTAGAGCATTTTGTTTTGTGAACGAGGCACAGTGTTGTTGACCGATGAAGCAGTCAGCGGTGTTAGACCCGACAACAGCAGCATCACAAACCACAAGTAAATGAATTAATAATGCGTTGTCTGTAAACAGTTTTAAAAACAACCAAACTGATTATTCTGAATGCTAACTAAAGAATCTAAAGCACTAATGAGTTTCATTCAGACCCATTTTTCTTCCTGAAATGGCGTGTTCTCCCGTTGCTCCTCAGTCGCAGTGGTGAGGTTTTGCTTTGCTGTATCAGTGGTTGGTGAATGTGATCCGTTTTCATTTGTCATCTCTCTCTCTCTCTCTCTCTCTCTCTCTCTCTCTCTCTCTCTCTCTCTCTCTCTCTCTCTCTCTCTCTGTCTCTCTCACGGATGGTGGCACATGACAGAGTATCCTGACACACTCGACGGCTGATTGATATTTCCATCCCCAGCTCTGATGTTTTCTAGCAGGTGAGTATGAGATGGGAAATGGTACAAAGTGCCCTGATTCTGCTGTCTGTCTCAAAGTTTCTTACTCCAGCTGATTTACATAGAAATAAAGTTCCCTTTAGTTATTTTAAGCTCAAAGACTCTTAAAGTGATAGTTCACCCAAAGATCACACTCGCCCTCTAAAGATGAAATGCAAAATGTTTTGCAGAAATTCAAGCAGCTCTTTACCAGTCATTTGTGTAATTGGACTTTTGTCTTACAAATTATACACTCACCTAAAGGATTATTAGGAACACCATACTAATACTGTGTTTGACCCCCTTTCGCCTTCAGAACTGCCTTAATTCTACGTGGCATTGATTCAACAAGGTGCTGAAAGCATTCTTTAGAAATGTTGGCCCATATTGATAGGATAACATCTTGCAGGTGATGGAGATTTGTGGGATGCACATCCAGGGCACGAAGCTCCCGTTCCACCACATCCCAAAGATGCTCTATTGGGTTGAGATCTGGTGACTGTGGGGGCCATTTTAGTACAGTGAACTCATTGTCATGTTCAAGAAACCAATTTGAAATGATTCGAGCTTTGTGACATGGTGCATTATCCTGCTGGAAGTAGCCATCAGAGGATGGGTACATGGTGGTCATAAAGGGATGGACATGGTCAGAAACAATGCTCAGGTAGGCCGTGGCATTTAAACGATGCCCAATTGGCACTAAGGGGCCTAAAGTGTGCCAAGAAAACATCCCCCACACCATTACACCACCACCACCAGCCTGCACAGTGGTAACAAGGCATGATGGATCCATGTTCTCATTCTGTTTACGCCAAATTCTGACTGAACAGAAATCGAGACTCATCAGACCAGGCAACATTTTTTCCAGTCTTCAACTGTCCAATTTGGTGAGCTCGTGCAAATTGTAGCCTCTTTTTCCTATCTGTAGTGGAGATGAGTGGTACCCGGTGGGGTCTTCTGCTGTTGTAGCCCATCCGCCTCAAGGTTGTGCGTGTTGTGGCTTCACAAATGCTTTGCTGCATACCTCGATTGTAACGAGTGGTTATTTCAGTCAAAGTTGCTCTTCTATCAGCTTGAATCAGTCGGCCCATTCTCCTCTGACCTCTAGCATCAACAAGGCATTTTCGCCCACAGGACTGCCGCATACTGGATGTTTTTCCCTTTTCACACCATTCTTTGTAAACCCTAGAAATGGTTGTGCGTGAAAATCCCAGTAACTGAGCAGATTGTGAAATACTCAGACCAGCCCGTCTGGCACCAACAACCATGCCACACTCAAAATTGCTTAAATCACCTTTCTTTCCCATTCTGACATTCAGTTTGGAGTTCAGGAGATTGTCTTGACCAGGACCACACCCCTAAATGCATTGAAGCAACTGCCATGTGATTGGTTGATTAGATAATTGCATTAATGAGAAATTGAACAGGTGTTCCTAATAATCCTTTAGGTGAGTGTATAGTTACTGAGATAGACTTTGTTATTGTGACGTCATGTCCAGTGCAATTGTTCATCATCTCAAATATCCGAAGGTTGTTGATTTGCTATGTTGGTAATAGAGGGAATGCATTGACGTCACTTTCCCGCCAAACATGCCCTTATCAGCCGGACTGAGTGGGAGAAGAGCTGCTGTGTGACTGGATTTAATAGGAGAAACTGCGAAAACGTGAGTAAAACAAATGATTATCAGTTTAAACTAAAGGATGGACTCAATATAGTGTTCCTTTACAACTTACCAAAGATCCAGTGATCCGTGTATATTGACATGCAGCCAAGAATCGTGTTTCAAGACATTTGTATGAGCCTGATTTAAACGCCGGAGAAATACATAAAGCCAATTTGCCTGTGAACGCTTTATATAAACACAATATAGGTCTAAATCTGGGTGATCACTTGTATCAATGTTATATATATCATCATATCATCCAGCTTTAAAACTTGTATAGTTTCTTGTCAGTGTTTATTTAAAAACATCCAATTATGCAGAATATACAATGGTAAATATTTAATTGAGGAGTTGTCAATACAATATATGACAATGCAATATATAGGATATGATTTTACCCCTAAATTTATCATATTGACACAAAATCTTTCTCTCAGACTTTCTCTGCCTGAAGTCCAGTTGTTTGCATCCATTTGCTTCTCTGTTCTGTAGCTTTCGTCAGTCTGTAAAAATACACCTCAGATTTCTTGTCAAATCTAGTTGTACAGTCAATCTCAAAGCTCTTTCCTGTGTTAGATGTGTTTTGTGTGTTTTTCGTGGCATTCACGCTGAAAACCAATCAGTGTTTCTGCCACTCAGTGTGTGTGACCGCAGTCACTCCGGCCGACACTCTAGTTGTGGAGCTGACTCCAAGAGTTTTAACCAAGAGAAATCAGATGAATGTAACATCAATCCACTGAGATATTAAATAAAACAGGAATAGAGAGGTAGTGACCGCTGACGCTGACAAAGGTCAGGCTGGTTTTGGTGGTCCTGTTAAACTGTTACAGATCAACCCCTCCAGACAAATACAGTTCATTCGAGGTAACTCGCGTAAAACGGGAATTGATGGCCTTTTCTAAAGTGATCCAGTAAAATGGAGATATACGAGGTAATTTTATACCCGTGGATTCCTGTTGTTGAACAGTGTTATGAATGTCCTTCTATTGTACATGAACAATACCGGACATAATACAGGGATATGGTCTATTATAAAGCTGGAGCAGGTGAAATGTTACACACTGGCTTCAGGAAAAGAATATGAGAATATAACTTGAACACACACACACACACACACACACACACACTATATATAGATAGCAAGATGATAATGGGCCTACAGGGTATGTGCTTTATTGTCATGAAAACTGTCACAATGCAAATAAACAAATAAGCTTTCTTTTGATTTTTGTAGTGAAATATCACCAGGACATGTTCTTGTTTGTGAGATTCACCCAAAACACTTTCAGCAGAGCTAAATATATCTTTCAGTTTCTGTTATCATTTCAATGCACATGAATTTTCCTGCCAAAGCCTGTATATAATGCCATATAGACCAGTCTGTTTGAGAAGTGTGTACAGTATACATATATATCGAAATATCGCAAATGTATATATCGCGATATGCATATCGCAACAGCTTACGTCATGAACAAAAGACGAAGAGAAAATCACTCACTTCTCTTGGCTGAATAACTTGTAGCTTTAATAAGAATCAGTATATATTTAATTCATACCGTGAAAACTAAGCAGCGTTTTATTTTTACATTTGATTGAGTTTCTGTTGTTAAAGCTACACTGTGTAATTTTTTAAGTTGATTCTTAGCAAAAAACACTTTGTTCTTTCAAAATGATATGTGCTCATTAATGTGTAATTACTTCTACCAACTAATCAGGTATTCTCGTAAGCGTAGAATCTGCCATTTAGAATACATATGAGCGAGTCGCTCGAATGGCGGAAGCCATGTTGCGCCTCCATCTTGAAAATACATTAGCCAAAGAGGGACATACCTGGAAATTCAAGCTTCGCCTTTTGCTATTTGACACTCAGTGGCACCGTGACGAATGCGAGGGGGAGATTACTCACAACTGCCGGCAGATTTGAAATAATACGGCCACCGTAGGAGTTAAAACACCCTCGGAATAGGAGGGGCTAGAAAGTAATATTCAGTTGGTAGTCATAACAATTTCACCGCTGGACGGGAGAAACTCCTACACAGTGTAGCTTTAAATAACCCTAATGTAGGATAACCTGAAACCCTGAACCCCGTGGTTTACACTGATGTTAAAATAACACTTCTTAAAAAGTGCCAGAGTACCACAGTAAAACACTGATGTTCACTTTCAGAAGTTGTAGGGATGTTTTCTCGTCACAAAAAGAATGTGAAACACACATGTAGGTTATATCATTTTAAACATATTTTAAAGATAATTTAAGTTTAATCTACACACTTTAAGCATTATCATATCCCATATCGCATTATTTAAAGGTCCCATGACATGCTACTTTTTGTAGGCTTTAATATAGTCTTTAGTGGTCCTTAGTACTGTATCTGAAATCTCTTTCCAAAAATTCAGCCTCGGTGCAGAATTATAGCCACTACAAGCCAGTCCCAGAATGAGCTTCCTTCAGACGGGTGTGGCCTTGACCATCTTGCGCAACGGTACCATGCATGTTTGTTTATGTTGGATATATTGCAATGGCACGAAGACACGCAGTCGTTCAAGCATTTCAGTTTGACCCAGAATCTGATCCAGATGGAGAAGCAACGGATGAAGAAGTTGCAACTCAGCGGCTCCAGCAGGACGTTTCCGAATGGTTAGTTTAAAATATTATGTCTGGATACGGTACTTTATTCGGATGGTTTACAGTTATCATCATGTAGCTAACGCTAACCTACTGTTGCCTTTTCATGAGAGATCTGTAACGTCTGTAATTTATCTTATTACAATTACATCAAGCTCTGCGATCTTGAAATGCGGATATCGCGCGCGCCATATAACCAACAGGAAAACGGTTATCCAAATAACAAAGAAATGTACAACACTCGCGTTACAGTATGTGTAACTTGATGCTGTCTACCTTTACATTAGCGCAAGTAACTGCATAGCTGCATAGCTAATGTGATAGCCACATTCTACGTGTAAGAAGCTAGGTAACCATAAACAGTAAAGCAACACACTTATATATAATTTGTTGACTTACTTGTCCGACGTTCAGCAAGCCCAGCTCTGTATTGACCATTCGATGTTCATTTGTACATCCAATTATTGAGCAATTATTATGCTTCGCTCGCTCAAAAGCCATGATATCTCTCGTGGACAAACTAAAATCGCGCGCGCGCGCGTTCTACTTCCTAGCTCATTTTCTCATGGGCGAGAAATATTCTCTGGTCGGGCAAAGCAGAGAAAGGGGAGGTAACATTTCTCCTTATGACGTCATAAGGAGGAGATTCAAGATCAGCCCGGTTGAGCTTCCATTTTCTCAAAGGCAGAGAAAAATAGCAAAAGCTCGATTTACACCGATTAAAATTTTTAGAAACTTGGGGACCATATACAGGCTAGGAGAACTCATATTAATGTTAAAAAACCTCAGAAAGTGGAAATTTCATGTCATGGGACCTTTAATGAGTTATCGCATATCGCATTTTTCTTCAATATCGTGCAACCCTATATGCACTACTTTCAACATCGGGCTCCTAAATATAGACAGAGCTCCTGTCTTCAGGCTATAAGCGTCTCTGTGCCGCTGACCTGCAGGGTGAGATGGGAAAAGGCAGTCGGTTTCCTCTTGACCTTTTGTGTTCCTGACTCCATCTCTCAGAGATAACTGTTTAACATACTATATTTCATTAAAAAAAAGCTGCACTTTAGAAACTGTATGTTTTGACATCCAAGTATTTAAATGTTTTGACTTTTTCCAGGGTTAAAGGGGAACCTACATTTGAGAGTGAGCTGGACTGAATATATATGCGCCCTCGACACATCTTGCCCGGAGGGAAAGTCGTGTGTGTTTATCTGCCTCTCTGTGCTTGTGTTTTGAGCTTGAATACGTGCAAACTGATGTATTATATTTTGCCAACCTACACTGTAAGAAAAAAAGTACAATCAACTTGGCTATGTAAGTAATTTCAACTTAAACTGACTTTAAAAAATGAGTTGAATCTTGTATAACTTATACAAAAGGTAGAAAATGTCTTAACTTATTTTGATGAGATAAAGCAATGAAAAAACACGTTGTCGTAATTTATTGATCATATATATTTTTTTAAAGTGTACAAAATATTCCAAATAATTAGTTAAACTGCAATATAAAAAAATAAATACATTGCCAACAACAATCAAACAGAAAGCAGTACATTTGAGTATGAAATGGAACTATAAATAGATTGTAAACAATGATTTTAAAGTTAATAAAACAACGTAAAAAAAAAAAAAACATAACATGAAACATGAAAAACAAAACATGAAAGCTTGTTTCTGCCAAAAAAAAAACAAAAAAAAAACTTGAACTGCCACCTTAACGTGGTGGAGGGGTTTGAGTACCCGAATGACCCTAGGAGCTATGTTGTCCGGGGCTATATGCCCCTGGTAGGGTCTCCCAAGGCAAACAGCTCCTAGGCGACGAGTCAGACTAAGAGTGGTTCAAAAAGCCCTTTATGAGTACTATTAAATCGAGGACCGTGACGTCGCCCGGTATGACGCAGCCGGGGCCCCACCCTGGAGCCAGGCCCGGGGTTGGGGCTCGTATGCGAGCGCCTGGTGGCCGGGCCTCCCCCCATGGAGTCCGGCCGGGCTCAGCCCAAAGGAGCGGCGTGGGGCCGCCTTCCCATGGGCTCACCACCTACAGGAGGGACCGTAAGGGGCCGGTGCTGAGAGGATCGGGCGGCAGTCGAAGGCGGGGGCCTCGACAACCCGATCCCTGGACACGGAAACTAGCTCTAGGGACGTGGAACGTCACCTCGCTGGCGGGGAAGGAGCCTGAGATTGTGCGTGAGGTTGAGAGGTTCCAACTAGAGATAGTCGGGATCACCTCTACGCACGGCTTGGGCTCTGGAACCACACTCCTTGAGAGAGGATGGACTCCTCACCACTCTGGAGTTGCCCATGGTGAGAGGCGGCGGGTTGGTGTGTGTTTACTTATAGCCCCCCAGCTCAGCCGCCATGTGTCGGAGTTTACCCCGGTGAACGAGAGGGTCGTTTCCCTGCGCCTACGGGTCGGGGATAGGTCTCTCACTATCGTGTGTGCCTACGGGCCAAACGGCAATGCAGAGTACCCCGCCTTCTTGGAGTCTCTGGGAGGGGTGCTGGAAAGTGCTCCGACTGGAGACTCCGTCGTTCTACTGGGGGACTTCAACGCCCATGTGGGCAACGACAGTGACACCTGGAGGGGCGTGATTGGGAGGAACGACCCCCCTGATCTGAACCTGAGCGGTGTTCAGTTATTGGACTTCTGTGCTAGTTACAGTTTGTCCATAACGAACACCATGTTCAAGCATAAGGGTGTCCATCAGTGCACGTGGCACCAGGACACCCTAGGCTGTAGGTCGATGATAGACTTTGTGGTCGTTTCATCTGACCTGCGGCCATATGTCTTGGACACTCGGGTAAAGAGAGGGGCGGAGCTGTCAACTGATCACCACCTGGTGGTGAGTTGGATCCGATGGCGGGGGAGGAAGCTGGACAGACTCGGCAGACCCAAGCGTACTATAAGGGTCTGCTGGGAACGTTTGGCCGAGTCTCCTGTCAGAGAGATCTTCAACTCCCACCTCCGGCGGAGCTTGGAGCTGTGGCCGTAAGGTCTCCGGTGCCTGTCGAGGCGGCAATCCCCGAACCCGCTGGTGGACACCGGAAGTAAAGGATGCCGTCAAGCTGAAAAAGGAGTCCTATCGGGCCTGGTTGGCTTGTGGGACTCCTGAGGCAGCCGACGGGTACCGGCAGGCCAAGCAAACTGCAGCCCGGGTGGTTGTGGAGGCAAAAACTCGGGCCTGGGAGGAGTTTGGTGAGGCCATGGAGAAGGACTATCGGCTGGCCTCGAAGAGATTCTGGCAAACTGTCCGGTGCCTCAGGAGAGGGAAGCAGTGCCCTACCAACGCGGTCTACAGTGGAGGTGGGCAGCTGTTGACCTCAACTGGGCATGTCGTTGGACGGTGGAAGGAATACTTCGAGGATCTCCTCAATCCCGCCGTCATGTCTTCCATTGAGGAAGCAGAGGCTGAGGGCTCAGAGGTGGACTCGTCCATCACCCAAGCTGAAGTCACTGAGGTAGTCAAGAAACTTCTTGGTGGCAAGGCACCGGGAGTGGATGAGATCCGCCCTGAGTACCTCAAGTCTCTGGATGTTGTGGGGCTGTCTTGGCTGACACGCCTCTGCAGCATCGCGTGGTGGTCGGGGACAGTGCCTCTGGGATGGCAGTCCGGGGTGGTGGTCCCTCTTTTTAAGAAGGGGGACTGGAGGGTGTGTTCCAACTACAGGGGGAAAGTCCAACTACAGGGGGAAAGTCTATGCCAGGGTAATGGAGAGGAGAATACGGCCGATAGTAGAACCTCGGATTCAGGAGGAACAGTGCGGTTTTCGTCCAAGCCGTGGAACACTGAACCAGCTCTATACCCTCTACAGGGTGCTGGAGGGTTCATGGGAGTTTGCCCAACCAATCCACATGTGCTTTGTGGATTTGGAGAAGGCATTCGACTGTGTCCCTCGCGGCAGCCTGTGGAGGGTGCTCCGGGAGTATGGGGTCCGGGGTCCTTTGCTAAGGGCTGTCCGGTCCCTGTACGACCGAAGCAGGAGCTTGGTTCGCATTGCCGGCAGTAAGTCAGACTTCTTCCCGATGCATGTTGGACTCCAGCAGGGCTGCCCTTTGTCGCCGGTTCTGTTCATAATTTTTATGGACCGAATTTCTAGGCGCAGCCAGGGGCCGGAGGGTGTCAGGTTTGGGGACAACAGGATTTCGTCTCTGCTCTTTGCGGATAATGTTGTCGTGTTGGCCCCTTCAGACCAGGACCTTCAGCATGCACTGGGACGGTTTGCAGCTGAGTGTGAAGCGGCTGGGATGAGAATCAGCACCTCCAAATCCCAGGCCATGGTCCTGAGTCGGAAAAGGGTGGCTTGCCCACTTCAGGTTGGTGGAGAGTTCCTGCCTCAAGTGGAGGAGTTTAAGTATCTTGGGGTTTTGTTCATGAGTGAGGGAAGAATGGAACGGGAGATAGACAGACGGATCGGTGCAGCTTCTGCAGTAATGTGGTCGATGTACCGGTCTGTCGTGGTGAAGAAAGTGATTTACCAGTCAATCTACGTTCCTACTCTCACCTATGGTCATGAGCTTTGGGTCATGACCGAAAGGACAAGATCCCGGATACAGGCGGCTGAAATGAGCTTTCTCCGCAGGGTGGCTGGGCGATCCCTTAGAGATAGGGTGAGAAGCTCGGTCAATCGGGAGGAGCTCAGAGTAGAGCCGCTGCTCCTCCACATCGAGAGGGGTCAGCTGAGGTGGCTCGGGCATCTGTTCCGGATGCCTCCTGGACGCCTTCCCGGGAAGGTGTTCCGGGCGCGTCCCACTGGGAGGAGACCCCGGGGAAGACCTAGGACACGCTGGAGAGACTATGTCTCCCGACTGGCCTGGGAACGCCTCTGTGTCCCCCTGGAAGAGCTAGAGGAAGTGTCTAGGGAGAGGGAAGTCTGGGCATCTCTGCTTAGACTGCTGCCCCCGCGACCCGGCCCCGGATAAGCGGAAGAAGATGGTATGGTATGGTAAATGCAACTTTTTATCTCCCAACTCTGACTTTTTTTCTAGCAAATATAAGTTTATATCTCACAATTCAAAAAAATAAATAAAAAAAATCCAGAAAAAGATAGAATTTGCAATTACCTTGTCTTTTTTTTATTCAGTGGAAGAAACAAGCTTCCTTACTAAGATTATTGAAGTATGTCTTTTAACTTCACAATTTCACATTTAATTCAATGTGTTACTTGCTGTTTCTTTGTAATTATTTGTGAAATGTACTAGCAATTTCTAAGTGAAAGTTCAAAATAAATCCTACACCAGATGATATCATTTATTTATTTATATATTCTTTTGCAATTAGAGCAGTTTTATCAGCATTAAACCTCAAGAGATAAATGTACAATAGATACAACAAGGACTAACACTAGAAAACACTGTATTTAAAGACTGAGACTGCTGGTGACCCTCTGTACTCTTGTGAAGAACAAATGCATGAGTTTTATTCATCTGTCTGAAAGTTAAACTCTGAATCTTTCCTCCCACTACAAAGGCGTTGAGCTCAAAGGCAGAGACTCTCATTAGTGTGGGCGGATGAAGATCCTGGCAGCCTTTGTTATATTGAGAAAGCGCTAGAACAACGTCTGTGAAGTCCGTAACCGGAGGGAATGTCGGTCAGTTTAGATTGTGATCCTCATCAGGAGATGGGAAGAATCCCAGGTCGGTGAGAGTGATTTACACTACAAAGCGAAGATGAAGTGTAGTGTGCGACTCTTGAGGATAGACCACCCAAACACCAGAGATTGAGAACGCTTGAACCGATCTCATGTAACTGACCAGCATTTCATTTCCTGATATACTAGAGAGTGTGTGTGACAAGTGAATGTTTGAGGTCTGTTCAAATAATTAAAGATGAGTTTGATGTTCAGACTGTGGTTGGGAATTTGTTCCACCAGCTTTACAGAAAGTCATAGTGTGCTTTAAGTTTTAGGGCTGTCCAATATGACTATATATAACGCTGATAAAAAGTGATCCTCCAGATTTTGATCTAGCTATATTGTATTTATAGTGTTGTAGCACATATATCAGTGCTGAGTCTGAGCGTTGAAGGCAATGAAGAGATTTAAATATTTGTCTGTATTGTTTAATTTAGATATTTAAATGTTGGTCGGTTTTGTTCTAAGCGATAGAAAAAAATGTTGGTCTGTATTATGTTAAAGTCCCCCTGTAGTCAATAATTTTATCTTGTAAAACTCATCTTTGATCACCCAAATTACATATTTAAACGTTTTCTTCTTGAATAATTTTCCGCATGTCTTAAAGGGATAGTTCACCCAAAAATGAAAATTCTGTGATCATTTACTCTCCCTCAAGTTGTTCCAAACCTGTATGACTTTCTTTCTTCTGCTGAACACAAAAGAAGATATTTTGAAGAAAGTCGGTAACCAAATGTCTGATGGACCCCGTTGACTTCCATAGTAAGAAAAAAAAATACTATGGAAGTCAATGGGGACCAGCAACTGTTTAATTACCAACCTTCTTTAAAATATCTTCTTTTGTGTATAGCAGAAGAAAGAAAGTCATACAGGTTTGGAACAACTTGAGGGAGAGTAAATGATCACAGAATTTTCATTTTTGGGTGAACTATCCCTTTAAAATAGTATGTGGTTCTATTAATATGCAAATGAGCCCCGCCTCCACTCACTCACTCAGCTCAGAGATCCACTTGTTGACGATCACACGTCGATCTGGGGTGCGTTTCCCGAACAACGACGTAACTCGCTGCTTAACTACTATAGTACGATGCATCGCTGAAGAAATCAACTAGCTAGTCATGACTGTTTCCCGAAACCGCACTGTCGCAAAGTTGGTCGTTCAACCACGTTGGTTTATGACGTCACACACGTGGTGGAGTAATAACTTCATTTAATGAATCTGTTTGAGATCAAATTAACGCTAGATGTTTTGATATAAATTACAGACATGACATCTGAGGACTATTTCTCATTTTTCTCAGTTATTTTGCTTTATTTCCAGATTCAGTCATAGGCTCGAGCACGTTCGCACATGCGCGCACTTCAAAAACGGTGCTTTAAATCTCCTGACAAACTAAAAGACGTAAATGACATTTGTACTGAATGTCAGCCTGCTTATTTTGCTCAAGATAAGGATTTATTGAGTCCACATGTCATGCAAACTAGAAACTCTGCTTCTAACCACAGGTCGAGAGCTCTCGTTCCAAACACACAACTTTGCGATGCTGTTTGCGAATGTTCGTTGGAACGATGGTTTCGGGAAACACCGACTCGTTGAACTGCTGATAACGAAGGAACTTGCGAACATAGTTGGCTAACGATGCTTTTGGGAAACGCACCCCTGATTGGTTACAAGGTAGTTTGTGACGTCAGAAACACCAGCGATTTCAAAGCGTGTGTTTGAGACTGTCTTTGGTTCACTGCAGTTTTAAGGAGAAAATACTCAGCAATGCTGTCAACTTATGAATTTACACATGGTTTGTCTTAAAGCATATTAAAAACACCACATAGACACATAAACAACATTAAAAGCTTGATTTTCACCACAGGGGGACTTTAAGAGATTCAAATATTAGTTGGTTTTGTTCTATTGAGTGATTTAACTAGCTTCCGGTCTGTATTTTTCTATTAAGAGGTTTCAATGTTCAATTTTGTTCTAAGTGAGAGTATAAGCAATTCCTTAAACGTATTCATGAAAATATAATAGAACTGATTTCATGCATCCATGAAAAGTCACCCTTGGTGACCAATTGGATAAAAATATTTAAAATGTGGCTCAGAAAAGTGAAGTTAGTTCTGAGAAAAGCTCTAGAATCCTTTGAGTACGGATGCAACTTGGTTTGACATTTCGTATACAATGCAATGAAAATTTTAAGTGTCCAAACATGTCTAACTTTGAGCTCAAAGCTACAGACATGGACTGAAAACCACAAAACTTGCTTACCATAAACTGCAGAACAAAGAACTGTTGCTTTACTTGTTGAACTGTTGCTGGTGTTCAGTTGGGTAAGATATATGCTTTCACAGAAACGAAGTAAGTGTTCTGCAGTGTTGTGTTCCTCCGTACGGCACAGACTCCTGTCACTGTGATTGATTTAGTAAATCCCGCTGGCTAGTGTCCGTGGCACATGAAAGGGCTTTCAGATGTTGAAGAGACCCAGAATTCCCTCTGTGGTTCCTCAAACATTGGCTTTCTGTGTTTCTCATCTCACAATTTAAAATGGACAAGCACCCCAGACAGCAACATAGTGTCGGCCCAGATCCGCATCTGTACATATGGATTCCACACGTACCAGATTTTGGCCCAATCTGGACTGACTCTATGTTGCTGTCTGGGATCATATTCTTCAGAAGGTGATTCTGGGCTGTTAAATTGTGTGTTTGTGTGAAGTACCATAGACTGTAAAACAATATGGACGTAGTGTGCGTGACGTCACCCCTAGGTTTCTTAAGAGTTTTTTTTAAGCCCAAAGTGGGCGGAGCCGGCCGTCGCCATCTTGGCAGCGCGTCAATCCCAGATAAACGAAAATGGGCAAAGAGGCGGATTATCTGAGGTGACGTGACACTAACAGACAGCAGACAAATGGCTAGTAGTGACATCAGCAGCAATCCACCTGTCACTCAAGTGGCCACGCCCTTAATTATGCAGAACTTTAAAGCGGAAATGAAGCAGTCAATCAAGTTTACATGATTTACAAGATGGATTTCCACTATAATCAACAATTATATAAGAAACATGACAAATGTAAACATATTAAAGTAAAAAGAAAAAACGTTATATCTTTCGCGGCCAGGGATTGTGTGGTATTCTAACATGTGACGTCACGGGGTTGGTTGGCTTTAATAAAACTGGCTGAATGTAGGAATATCCCGACATCAACCCGACATCCCGCGAACAACTAACGTTAGGTACAGTCATTATTAGCTAACAGCTGTAAGCATGAACTAGCTAACGCTAACTTAGTGTTTAGCTAACTTAGTGAAGTTTATTAGTACCAGACAAAAAGACGACGTTTAACATTATGTTAACAAACTGCACATGGAAACATTGTTCGCGATGTCTGCCATCATATTCCTTTCTCTTGTCAACACCATGTAAGTTAGCATGTATTAATATATGCATTTGAGCTGATACGGCGTGGGAACCGAGCAGTGGTACGTCGTTATGTCGAACAGCCGGTGGTGGTTTGGGGCGAAGAGCGGGTTGGCATCGCTACCTGGTGTCAGTGTGGCTGTTGTACTGCAATGCCCACCGTGTCAGAGTCCATCTGCTGTATATAACAAAACACAGTGGTGTAGACAGTTTGATGTCGGGATATTCCTACATTCATGTTTCTTATATAATTGTTGATTATAGTGGAAATCCATCTTGTAAATCATGTAAACTTGATTGACTGCTTCATTTCCCCTTTAAGGCTTAATATAATTTAAACGGATAAGTTATTAAAAAAAATTCACCCCCCTCACAATTTTCATAAAGGGCAAATTTTGCTATATAGACCAAAACCACTTTTTGTACCAGGCTGTAAACACGTTTTTTTCAGCTGTAAAGTTGGCCATTTTAACATGCGGGTCTATGGGATTGACTCTCTTTTGCAGCCGGTCTCTAGTGGCCAGTCGATGAATTGCAGTTTAAGTCACTTCCGTGTCGGATTCGAGAGAGAGACCGGAAAGTTGCCGCTTGGTGTAAACGTAACTGTGTTATTTTAGTATCATTGATATGCTATTATAGTGTTTGTTATATTATTTATTTATATTTGACACACTAATAGAATATTTCACCCAAAAATGTATAATTCCTGCTGAAGTCTTGGTTTCAACTCCCAGGATATGCATGAACTGATAAAACATGAACCTTCAATGCATTGTAAGCTGCTTTAGATAAATGCGTCTGCCAAATGCATAAATGCAATTGATAATTTTGTCCTCTCCAAACAAGCTATCATATTAAAAAAATCTAAATAATTTTGTGTTTTGTAGTGCTTTAAAAAAAAAAAACTATAAATGGTAGTCAAAAACTATTGGTGATAGTCATGAAGATAAATGATGACAGAATTTTCATTTTGCAAGAATTATTGCTTAAACAATCGTAATTATAACTTTGTACTCTGGTAACATTTCATCTCAAAGTAAAAATAAACAGAATCTTCTGCTCACTTTCTTCTTTATTTAATACTGAACAAATGAAAAGTCTCTTTGCATTGATCTCTCTAGTAGTCGTTCTATCTGTCTTCAGCTGTGGTTAAACAGAATATAATAGATATAAATATATATAGAATTCTATAAATAGAATAATTTTGCTCTGTTCTGAATGAACGCAGTTACTCTATCACATCACATTATTTAAAGACTAACTGGATGAGAATAAAACCTCTAAAAGCAGAAAATGGCAATGTGGAAACTGCAAACCAGGCTCTTTCATTCTTCTGAGAGGTTTACAGGGAAGCACTGCTTAGTGTCGGCTTTATTCAATTATTCAATTTCCTAAAGGTCTGTCTTGAGGTAGAAAAGGTGCTATGTATAATTTACCTCATCATACTCTCATTAGAAGATGCTTTTAATGTATTTGAGAGTCTTCTTGGTCTGGTCTTGGATTTTAATATGGTCTTATTAATTATATGATTTGTTCCTGTGCTCATTGGAAAGATTATGAATGCATCTCTCTCTCTGTGAAAAATAGTACCTTGTATCACAGTTTAATGTGTGTAAGTTTGTCTCACATTCACTTTTTACTAACAATATAAAGTCTGATTCAGAATGCATTAGATAAGATTCGACAATAAAATTAAGTTTGCTTTGTGTTTGCATGCAGTTCAGGGACAATAATGGAGTGAATAAATAGAAATAAATAACACACACAGATTAATAGTTTGCAGCTTCATTTGGCCCTGCATTTTTTTACCTTTTAAAGTCAACATGAAGATATTCACAGCACCTTTATTGTCTGTAATGTGATGGTTTTCTGAGTGAATCAGGATAATCAATGAGAAATATAGGCTATATGAAACATCTTATAAAAAAAAAAAATAATAATTTTGTGTGAATTTTGATTTCATCGTGACTTTAAGGCAAAAAGCATGATAATGACAGATGGTGCTCCACTTTCACATGGTCACCTCTTGCCAACGTCTTATCGGTGTGGCCGTGTGCTTCCGGCTTCACTAAAACACAATTGTCATGTGAAATAGCTGGAGGGAAGAGAGAGAGAGAGAAACCGAGGGATAATGAGAGGAATCTCAGAGGAATCAGACATAAGAGCTCATCTCCAGTTTCCTCTGGTTCCTCTTCAGGCACAATAGAGGATGAGAGAAGAATTTGTGTTCATCCTGAATACATTAAGGAACCAACAATAACAAAAGCTAGTGTCTTCTGAGCCAAAATATCAAATATGTCAGAAATCGCCCCCGATACGCTTAAACAGGGCACTATTTAGGGGACAAACATTTGTAGTGATGTCTGAAACCATAGTGGACGTTATCTAGTGCACTCATTCAATCCCACAATGCACCGCAATAACGAGTGTACAACCAATTTACGCTCAACGGCTAGAGAATACCCATAATGCACTGTGAGAGCCGTGTGCCGAAAGAATTCCTGCATCTGACCAGAAGATGGTGCCACATCCGAATCATCCATTTCCCAAACCGCTGGTCCAATGTGGGTACAGCGTAATATCATACAGGCATAAATTCTGTGTTATTTGATTATTGAATTGTTTAATTAAGGTTTATACATGCTAATTTCCATGACAGAGTTCAAGATAAATCTTTTCATTAATTTTGGAGCTGCCTGTAAACCCTAACGCTCAAAATAATTAATTGGTTTGAGTAGGACAAACTTAAATTAAACGAATTAGTTCAGTCAAATTAACTTTTATGAGTATTTAACACTTTCTTTTTCTTTCAAGTTCGCAGAACTGATATATTTTAAGTAAACTGAACTGTTTCATTGTTTTGAATTTATGAAATTATTTATTTTAATTTAGATGAACTTAAAACGGCTGGGATGTCTATTTCCCAGCATGCTTTGCCGATGGCATTCGAAAGGGAGAGTAAATGCTAAAATTACGTGTAATATAATGTTGTTGTTTTTTTGCAATAATGTTAAGTGGGAGATTTAGTGATTAATGTTTTGTTATGCTAATTTAGAAGAATTTCTTTTAATGTTGGTTCTAGGATATTTACCATCATGGTGACGAGTGGTGCATGCAACTTGATTTGAGAGCAAATAAAACCTTTATATTGCTGCACTCATACAGCAAGTCGTACTGTATAACATACTATTGTTAACATGTTAACAAATGAGTGTGTTGGCAAACTAGCTTGTTAAAGCTAGCTAAGTTTATACTAATAAAAGTGTTCACTGTGAGATTACATGAAAGTTTTAAGTTAAATGTGTGAATTAGTGTACTCAAACATTTCAAGTTAAGAACAAGTAAAATGTACAAGTACATAAATAAAAATCTGCCAGTTAATTCATTCATAAATAAATAACATAAATATACATATATACATACATACATACATAGATAAATAACATATAATGTACACATTATATAACATAAATAAAAATCTGCCAGTTAATTCAAGGCAAATCCATTGCCTTTGGCTTGCTCAGTTGGGGATATTTTGGGGATATTTAATTTAATTTTATCAATCAATAAATTCCTCTTGAAACAAACTTTGTTGTATTATTTTAATTTAATACTGTGAAGCTGCTTTGATACAATCTGTATTGTGAAAAGCGCTATACAAATAAACTTGACTTGACTTAATTATTTATTAATTACTTATTAATTAAGTAATAAAAATATGCAAACATTTTTGAGTTTGCCAACTTATTGGGGTTTACAGTGCAGTTTGCTACGTTTCAAATGATTATGAAACAGCAAGCATGCAAAAGCGGCACTCAGTGTCCGAATTCACTCACTCGTTTTCATTCACTCCCTCAAGTGAACTATATTAGTGGACTAATGCAGGGAATAGTGAATGAGGGTGTAATATCACTGTTTAATTTAAATATTAATTAGTTTGTATTTTTATGAGTTTAGAATTAGATAGCCTACTTAAATGATTGTGGCTATGACATTTGCACAGGCGATTCTCATATACACTTAAAGGATAATTCCGGTATTTAACCGGTATTTAACGATGGGTCCTGTCTCGACTTTTTGACTCTTTTAGAATCGCAATCTTCAGAGTGGCTGGCTATGGACATGCACGAACATGTCCTTAAAACAACCCTTAACGTTCGTTTTCAAAACTGTGCAACTCACCGAGTGGTTAATGGTGTTCGTTGATGATTAAAAACAAGTAGCGTAGCGAAATACAGTTTCTGTCGTGTTTTATTTGTCATTTTGTAAAATCCCATTGATTTCTGTTGGAGGACTCATTGCTCGTTGATATTACTGCGCTACCGGAAACGGAAAAGGAGGCTGTTTACATTTGGTTGTAGTCTTTTTGCTCAGTTCTCCGTCTCTCAGAAGGCTAGCGTGAGCAGAGCAACTGTGCTCTATGTGCTAGACACCGAGTTCCGTACAGCGTCCTTGTACTGCAAAGTGGTTGTCGCCATCAAGCGGTCGGGGGTGTGCTAACGCTTCAGACTCAAATATCGAGCGGAAGTTTATACGCGGTTGTGAGGTATCTGAAAAAATAGTTCCACTATAGCAAATAACACGGATTGAAATCATACATGGCGCCGATATATTTGTTTTTAATCATCAATGAACACCACTAACCACTCGGTGAGTTGAACAGTTTTGAAAACGAACGTTAAGGGTTGTTTTAAGGACATGTTCGTGCATGCCCATAGACAGCCACTCTGAAGCGGTCAAAGGCGATTCTAAACGAGTCAAAAAGTCGAGACAGGACCCATCGCCAACATCTCTGTGTCCACCACTCTAGTTCATCCATAACGAACTACAAAATAGACTCAAGGTGTTAAATACCGGAATTATCCTTTAATAGCACAAACTCAGACCGAATGCATTGATCACAGACACTGGGTGCGTTCACATTTACCTTTGCTCTGTGAAATTTAGCAGGCAAAATCCATTAAAAGCCCTGAAAAAGTTCCCCACGTGGATTTCGCTCATTTTCAAGTTGATCGTGTGAATTGGTCATGACGAACGTGTGGATTCCTATTGAAATGACTGGACTTTAAAGGGTAACTAACGCCAAAATGCAACCTAGGGTCTTTTTGTTAATCTACCCGAGGCGAACTTTCGTTTAAAAGCATAATTAGGATGGAAACGTCACTTTTAAGTTTGACCGTATTTTCATTTTCGGTCAAAATGCCTCTTGAATGGGAGTATTTGGGGCACTTTTATGATAGCATCAAAAATCGCTATTTTTAAAACACTAAGAAGGCTCGACACAACATGAAACTTTGCTGGAAGTGTCACCAGGGGCTCTACACATGAACTCCAGCATTGAGAACAGTGTTTGTGTTCACAGAGTTTACTAAAGAGAAAGATTTTGAACAACTCACTGTCTCTGTGTCCGCCGGCATTTTGACAGTCAAAAATAGTCGATCTCTGAATGTGAATGAACTGACTCTGAGTTTTAGTATTGCTTCTTATATGAGGATTCTTTTTCAAATACAAGGTCAATATTGATTTTCACTAATGACAAAACAACAAATTATCCGTGAATTTATATGGAACTAAGCTTTAGGAGCTTCCCATCTTTACTCTCCTCCCTGTTACGTTGCATTCGGAGTTTGACTATTTTTGACTGTCAAAATGGCGAGAGTTACCCTTTAAATTCATTGAAAGTCTTTGGGATGTGCTGGAGGAGACTTTACAGAGTGCTGGACTCTTGTATTGACAATACAAGATCTTGACCAAAGACTGATGCATATATTTTTAGTCAAGATCTTGTATTGACAATGCAAGAGTCCAGCACTCTGTAAAGTCTCCTCCAGCACATCCCAAAGACTGTCTATGAATTTAAGGTCTGGACACAATTCATGTGTGAAAATTATTCTTCAAGCTCCTCTCAACCGTTCTTTCACAGTTTGATCCTGATATGAATCTTAATATTGCCATCCTGGAATATGGCCATGATGTTTCTTCCTACATGGTTGTTTAAGAAATGAAAGCTACACTCTCCATCAATCAGGCTTAGAAGAACTTTTGCCAAACATATGCCAGAAACATAATAATCACTGCAATAATGAGCCAATCATAGACTCTTAAGCATTTGCCTATATGTGACCCTGGATCACAAAAGTCGCACTGGTATATCTGTGGCAATAGCCAACAATACATTGTATGGGTCAAAATTATCGATTTTTCTTTTATGCCAAAAATCATTAGGATATTAAGTGAAGATCATGTTCCATGAAGATATTTTGTACATTTCCTACCGTAAATATATAAAACATTTATTTTCCTGAGTGAATGCTGCACAATCGCCAACATAAATGAACAACTTTAAAGGAGATTTTCTCAATGTTTCGATTTTTTTGCATCCTCAAATTCCAGATTTTCAGTAGTCGTATCTCGGCCAAATATTGTCCTATCCTAACAAACCATACATCAGTGGAAAGCTTATTTATTCAGGTTTAGATGATGTATACATCTCCATTTAAAAAAATTTATCCATGTGACTGGTTTGGTGGGTTAAATCCAAACAGCGACTTGGCCTGGCAGTAAAATGCATGTTTGAATGTTTGTTTGTACTGTATTATGTCTTGATTTCTCACTGGTTTAGTTTTCTAAGCAGTTTAGTTATCTTTATTGTTTGTGCAGTGTTTGGAAAAATGTGCGCTGGAGATTCATGCACATTGATAGCAGGATTATATATTATGAAACTAGTCTAATTTTAAATAGTTGTTTACTTGTATAATTTTTTTTTTTTTTTTTTTTTACCTCTCATTGTCTGTCTTGTACCTCAGATGATGTGAGAGTGTTAAATCTCGACATGGGAGCGACTCTGGCAGGAATCCACTGAACACGGGGCACAAAAGAGGACGGGTGGTGCAAGCGTCCCACTGAGCTCAAAATGGTCCCAGATGGGCTGTGACAGGTTTGACGGGTGGCCTAAATCTCCGGTGTCAGTGTGTCCAGGGGAGGGTTATTTTGGGGGGTTCTGGAGAGACTGTGTCCTCAGGCACCATTTTGCACATTTCTGAGTTGATGGTGTGACAACATAAATAAATGGCAGCTAATTAGACTAGGCACACAAAGCCCAGAGTACAACAGCACGGGAAACATCATGCTAATCTCTTGAGCTCAAGGGTTTATCGATAATTATTCATCAGCGGAGCAAAACTGCAGCAGCAAAATAAGCATGTCGGGTGATTGACACACACACACGTTAGCATCTGAACACGTTAGCTGTTGTTTTTAACTGCAATCAGGTCTTCGGTTCATTAAAAATACCAGTCTCAGAGTTTTCATTCTCAAAACTTTCAGGTCATTTCAGGTCGTCACTTTTAATAATGTGGTCATGCCTGAGTCATATTTCACCCTAAAATATAAGAAATTATATTTTACATTAAAAATACGTTGGCCTGCTGTAAAGGCCATTGAGATATCTTGCATTGCAACATCATTTCCGTTAACTTAAACTAAACTATTAACTAAACTATTAAATTTGTATTCGTTAAGTGAAATAAAGCTGACATAAAAGTAAATATTAGATGAAAAAAAAAAAACTTTAGAATAGAAATAAAATAAGTTTGAGTTGAAAAAATAATACTAATAAATACTATAATACTAATAAATACTATTTAATAAATACTATTACTAACTAATGGAAATGTTTAATTGTCATTTTTATTTGTTTGTTACATTTTTGGTAAATTTGTAATGGTCCTAAATAGACAATCAATTTCAGCAGGCTTTAATTTTTTTTTTTTTTTTTTTTTTGTGGTGATTTGTGAGATGTGACAGGTTCTGTGAGAATGAGCAGAACTGTATTTATCATTTATCACTGTATTTCACTGATGTATTTGTATGGATGGTGGACAGGGTCAAAAACTGCCGTTTTAAAGAGCTGTACAAATGCTGCCGGATTCTGGGGACACTTTGACCCCCCTCAGTTTATGAGCTTCTCCGTTGATAAATGATCTCACAGCATGACCAGCCGAAGTGAAGTCTCACAACGCTCAAAGGCCAACAGCAATCAATACACCAATCCTCCTGTCCCAGTATACAGCCAGAGACCACAGAGCTCACACCCAACACAGCCACAGCTCATCGTTTCTGAGCTGTTTCAGATGATTGGATTTTTCCTATTTAACACGGAGACCGCTGTGTCAACCACATTACGAGAGGTCAATGCGTAAATCAAGGCTGAATTAGTTGCTCTGTGAGCGTGAAATACATTTCATTTGGGTGAGTGTCTTCAGCTGGGGGTTAATGGTCACTTCAGATCATTTTCTAATGGGTGAATATGTATGCGGTATATGAGCTGTTGATATTCTTGGAGTTAAAAGGGTAGTAAAAAAAAAAAAAAAAAAAAAAAGAAGAAATTAATTTTTGACCTCTGGACATCTGACATCCATCAAGAAAACCAGTTTAAATGCAGAGAGGGATTTTCTTCCTCAGCGTTTTTTGTCTTGTTTTCCAGTATAATTATCTAAAGATTCTTAAATCAAAATGCATTTACTTTGAGAAGGAAAATTACTTAAGATATAAAGTCTTGGATCAAAATTTATGCAAGAAAAATGCAATATCTGCCAATGGGTTAAAAAATAAACGTGTATTTTTCTTACTCCATTGGCAGACCTTGTTTGGTGTTTTAAGCATAATGTCACTTCATTTAAATACGACAAGACAAGTAAATATATCTCGATTTAAGGATGTTAGATATTTTTACTGGAAAACAAGATGGTACCATCTGAATGAACATTTGGACATTTTCTTTGGAATATCATGGTATGATTATGGCAAACAGTCCTCCCCATGTAATGCATTAAAGTATCAAGGCATATACTTACATACCCCAGTTTAACACATGCATGATTTGGGGTTTTTTGGGGTCAAACACAGGTTTTCTTGGATCAATGCATTGACATTTTTGTTCCTGACCCATCAATAGTGACCCGTCTCTGATACTGTGTGAACAACAGTTGTTACAATGTAAATACATTAGCATTATGTCTGTTGATATTTTAGGTTCTGATGTTGTTGTGCCAGACTTTTACCCTGGTAAGAAGGGTTCAGGTGTTGATATTGTAAACTCCAGGCCTGAAGAGGTCACTGTGACACCACTGCTAAACTGGTGCTCCGTCCTCTGAAAGAGGAATTGCATTTTGGATTTGGGTTATGACTGCAGAATAGTGAACCTTTATGATTACTCTATGATAACAGTTCCAACCAGTAGTATACTACATTACCACATGACTTCATAACTTTCAATGTGAATTGCATGACATCCTTAAAATAAAAAGTTATTTTGAAGCTTAATCCAATTTACAATCGAGTAAAAAAAAAAAAAAAAAAAAGCTTATTGTAGACAATGCATTAACCGTAAAGTATTAACTATTAACACACATTTTGGTTACACTTTATTTTAAGGTGTCATTGTTACAGTGTAATTATATATTTAAGTACTGAGTAATATTAATTAACTATATGTACCATAGAGTTAGGGTATGATTAGGATTTGGTTGAGGGTTAATTGCATGTAATTATGCATAATTTACTGTTATTACTATGGTAAGTACATGTAACATATGCAACAAGGACACTGTAAAATAAAGTGTTACCCACATTTTCTATATGCAAAGAAAACCCAACTGTCATTTTGTGTCAGTCTGATTATATAATGAAATGTTAAAAATCACAGCTGTAAATATTACACTGGAAATGCAAGATGTTGAGCATATTGCATTGTGTTTTATAGTATTTCATGCACTAAACATTGTTGCATATGTCACATTTAGGTAAATGTAGTGTAGGTCATCTGAGTACTCTGGAAAATCTGTGCTAACACTTTACATTTAGTTAAACGGTTAATGCATTAATAACTAAGAATGAAAAATCACAATATATTTAGCAGTTTTCATATTCCAGTTCATCTATATTCATTCTGTGCAATTTCTATAATGCAGTTATGAATGAAAGAAACGTTTACCGTAATTTCAGTTTCTGTTAGTGAACAATATATATATATATTAGATTGTCTCTAAAACAATATATTCAGAGTTCTTTATCTTTTAATGACAAATATCAAGACATTACAATCATCTCAACCCCCATTTCTCGTTCTCTGGCTGCGTCTGAAATCACATGATCTCTTGAGCAGGGAGTAATTATGAGTAATTGTGAATAATTATGAGTAATTATGAGTAAGTCATTACTTCGCCACCGCTAAAATAGTAAGTTCAATATAGTATGAGTGTGTGTCGTATGAATGTAATTCGGATGTACTACATTCGCCATGTTGACATTATCATGTGTCCTACCAGCACTGCTTCACTGTCATTCATAAATGCTCTCCCGTGGCCTCATGGGACAGTAAAGTGTCCATTGCATGCACGCTTCAGCCTTGCGTCGGAAATAATAGGTCATTCGGATACTTTCTGCCTGCTCCGTGAATTCAAACATACTTCTTTTGTGATATACTTGTAGGGAAGTATGTGATTTGGGACGCAGCCCACCCTCTCTCTGTGCTGGTCAGGTGACAGCAGGGCGGCCCGTGTGCTTTGTATTCATTTGTGGCTGATCTCAGAGGATAATGGGAGCAAATGTGTGTGCTCATCACCAGACACCCTCTCTCTTCCCATAATCCCGTCCAATAAGCTGAGAGAACGCCACGGTTCATTAATCAGCGTTCTGCCGCCACCTGCAGTCATCAGCGCTTGAGCTCGCTCACGAGAGACCCGTCATCAAACCAAACTGAGGGATGCCCATCCTGAGAGCTATTTATATCATCAATCTGTGCCAATGTGCTGGGATTAATACACTACTGATGTGTCAATCACAACAGCGTGTCATAAAGCTTCTGCTGGCGTATCACGCGTGATGATTTCACACACCTAGTCCCAATCAACCGGATGCATATATAGTGCTCTGGTGTTTCTGGGTGGTTTTGTGCATGTTGATATTATGGCTGGACGGTATGACGATATATATCATTCTATTTTCTTATCGTTAGAGATTTTGCTATATCGTATATATCGCGGTATGTAAATATATAGCACTATTGATGAAAGGCATGAATGAGAATATAAAGAGTGGGACGTGCTTGATGTTAAAATGAGTTGTTAAAGGAATAGTTCACTTAAAAATGAAAATTCTGTCATTATTTACTCACCCTCAAGTTGTTTAAAACCTGTATGAATTTCTTTCTTCTGATGAACACAAAGGAAGATATTTTGAAGAATGTCGGTAACCAGACAGTCATTGGACCCCATTGACTTCCATTGTATTTTTTTCCTACTATGAAAGTCAATGGGATCCATCAACTGTCTCGTGACAGTGAAAGTGAACTATTCCTTTAAGCGCAATAAGCAGTGAGAAAGAGCTAATGTGGTCAAGCGCTGACTCACACACAGTGAAAGCGCGAGCACAGAAAGCCGCTTCTCTCATTATGCAGTCGCAAATTCAGTTCTCTTTCACTTCTTATTGCGCTTTAACAGCCGAATACACACGCAATTATGTAAAAATGGCCATCGTGTGCAGTATTCATGCAAACACAGCCGGTCATGTCTCAAGTGAAAGTAAACAGTTGGGTGTAAACCGGATGTGTATCAGTATAATGGTTCCGTGCGTTTGGTCTTAAAGGGACAGCAACCTAATAAATCGACCTATATAACTTACTGCTCTTGACTGAATTTTTATTTTTTTTAGCTTTAATAAGAATAAATGTATATTTAACTTATACAGTGAAGATTTCATTTTTTACATTCGATTATTACATTTCTGTATTAATTCTAACTACTTGTTAAATAAACCTATTGTACCTGAAAAAATTAATTTGTTTAATTCATATTTTTGTTATATTGTATTTGTCCATTTGTTTGTAATTTGCTGCTTTTTTCCTATTTTTAATAACAGAAATTAGATAAAATAACACAAAATAACTATATATTGTGATATATATTGTTTTCGTGAAATAAAATTTCTCATATCGTGAAATAATAATTTGGTCATCTCGCCCACACCTAGTTGATATGCAGTTACAATATGCATTGTGTGGAACTAATGAATGCCTTTTGGTCACATGGTAGAGTGCCACTTTCACAGACCCTTGTGTTTTTTCTCACCATCATTAAAGTCAGTGATTCGCGAGGCTGTCCGATGGCATAGCTTTAGCATATAAGCTCCTAAAGACTCTGATTCTGCATTTAATCGTCTACACAGAACACAAAGCCTAAGCTTACTTAAAACTTCAACACTGCACTTCTGCTGCCGTGCGCTGCCGTTTCCCTCAGGACATGCAAATCTAGTAATGTTTGAAGTGTGTCAGTAGTTTCTCCACAGATTTCTTTACTGTCTGCGAGAAGATACTAAGATCCTAACATGGCCCTCCAGTGGGACCAGCACAGCATACAGCACTGAATCCTTCAAGTGCGCTCTGCCTTTCTATTCATTCACAGTGGGCAAGTAAATCTGAATACGCAGTGACATCTTTAAGCTTCATTATATTAGCACATTATCCCTCTTAAAGTCTCTAGTTCAGATGTGAGTGTGTTTACAGGCCCAGATGCGGTCGGTCTCCACTAGACTGATCTCAGCAGCATGTGTTGGAGATTTCCTGAGACAGTGGGATAATTGTACTCTGGGTAAATGTGTCCTGCTGTTCAATGCCACTGAACACCGGGTGAATCTGATAGATGATCGAAATCGATTTCAGCTTTGAAGCCGGTTCAGAAACCCCGTCTCTCGCACACACTGCGTTGGCATTTAGCAACGGGATATCAACTTCAAAAATACTGCGGTATTTATGTTGGCTTGAGAATGCCAACTAACACACTATACACAGTGCATATGTACATAATGTATACATGCATAATGCGTTCAGTCGTGTGGTGCATTCATTTTATAAGGTTATTATATAGAGTCTGATGCGACGGTCGAACATTCCACACTTTTTTTTTTCAATCATCATCCGGGTATTTGAAAAAGTGCACTTTTTCTATTTGGAGTTTTCAGTGTGAACACACTGACACTATTTATACTTCAAAACATAGAATAGTGCATACGTATGTAAACTGGGATGCACCAAAGTGTCAAATCATGTAATAAACATTCATACTTAAAGGGTTAGTTAGTTCACCCAAAAATGAAAATGATGTCATTAATGACTCACCCTCATGTGGTTCCAAGCCCGTAAGACCTCCGTTCATCTTCGGAACACAGTTTAAGATATTTTAGATTTAGTCCGAGAGCTTTCTGTCCCTCCATTGAAAATGTATGTACGGTATACTGTCCATGTCCAGAAAGGTAATAAAGACATCATCAAAGTAGTCCATGTGACATCAGTGGCTCAATCTTAAGTTTATAAAGCGACGAGAATACTTTTTGTGCGCAAAAAGCAACAAAAATAACGACTTTATTCCACTATTCATTTCCTTCTCTCTGGGCCTCGAGTGAGTTCACGTAGTGTAATAGCGTAGCGCGTCTGTGTTGTACACACGCATCACACACATGACCAGCGTCGGATAATAGTGAGCCTACGTGTGACGTACAACACAGACGCGCTACGCATTTATACTACGAGAAAAACTCGTAGTATACTCGAGGCCCAGAGAGAAGGAAATGAATAGTGGAATAAAGTCGTTATTTTTGTTGTTTTTTGCGCACAAAAAGTATTCTCGTTGCTTTATAAACTTAAGATTGAGCCACTGATGTCACATGGACTACTTTGATGATGTCTTTATTACCTTTCTGGACATGGACAGTATACCGTACATACATTTTCAATGGAGGGACAGAAAGCTCTCGGACTAAATCTAAAATATCTTAAACTGTGTTCCGAAGATGAACGGAGGTCTTACGGGCTTGGAACGACATGAGGGTGAGTCATTAATGACATCATTTTCATTTTTGGGTGAACTAACCCTTTAACATTCATACTTAAACATCAAGTATTAAACATTCTCCATGAAAGTAGATTAAACACTGTTAAAAAACATGCAGTGCTAAAACATGCTAGATTCTTTAAACATGTTACCAATTTGTTGAATCATGCCAGCAACATGTTTAATCTATCCATCCATCCATCAAAACCTTCAAACTTTAAGTTTTTAAAACGATTTCAATCATAAAAATACTTAAATCCTTCAAACGTCAAGCTTTTTAAACTACTTTAATCTTAAAACATACTTAACCTTAAAATGTAAAAAGTTAAAACCTTCGAACTAGAGGTCTTCTCGGGTCCTAAAAACTGTACCCGACCCGAATCGACCCGAATCACTACTTACCCGAACCCGACGTGCATAAATTAATTTTTTTTAAAGAAAAACCCGACCCGAGACAGACCCGATAAAATTAGACCCGAGTCCGACCCGACCTGACGCCATTTCCTTTAGAACCCGACTGGACCCGAACGTAAACGGCATTTACATTGTGCACAGCCTGCAGCCCTGCGTTTCTCAAAAATGCACTTAACATAGACGCGCAAGTAGGCCTATGCGCTGAAGTGCTGAAATGTCAATCACACATCACGGTCGGTAACCCATTACATCCTATAAAATTTGGCATAATGTTATTTACCGGACCATACGATGATTAACATTAGAACCACCACAGGGTAAAATTTACCGATGGCTGTTTTTCAAATGTAGCCTATAACAGATTTTCAATAAAATATCCAAAGTCTCGCAGTCATTGACTTTTACTAAAATTTTGTTATTTAGCCTACAATCCCGTTGTTAAAAAGTTGTTTAGATAAAACCAGATTAAAAACAAGGCAAGGCCATAGCAGGTCAAATACCATGTAGGCATATGTCTTTATTTTTGCAACTTTTCTTTATTTGAGCAACGTGTCTGCTTACTGTAAACAGTCACACAACGCACGTTCAAAATAAGATGTTTTAGCCTACTCATAAATGTTCAAACTTTGGATTAATTATTAAAACAATTTTTGCAATTTTTATCGTTTATTGTTTGCTGCTATTTATTCAAGTCTGCCAGTTTCCTGAAGAAAATTCCGATCTTTAATGTAGCCTAATGAATAAAAAAAAATTCTGATTACCCCAAGTTTATTGGGGTTGTTCACGTATTCAAATTATAAATTATATAACTAAGCAAATTAATAACTGAGTAAATAAATGCGGAGGCAACCGTGCTTATAGCCCATTGCACGTAGAAGCGCGGATTCGCTCTCTCACTTAGAAAAAGTGAGAGAACGGTGTCATAGAGTTGTTTTAAATAATGCAATTTTGTTAAATGCCCAACATAGTTTGGGTCTTCTCGGGTCCATTTGGAATAAGCATATTTATTTTAAATTACCCGAGACCCGAGGCCACTAATACCGAACCCGACCCGTGTCCGAGACATTCGTCTGAGTTTTGGACCCGAAACCGCTCGGGTCTCGGGTCGGACCTCGGGTTTTCGGATCCAAGTAGACCCGTGAAGACCTCTACTTCGAACTTTCTGGCTTGGCTTTCTCAAGCCAACAAAGAAGTTTGTCTACAAGCTTATCTATCTAGTTTGGTTTAGAGTCAGTAAATACAAAGGTAACCCTCAGGACTGGTAACCAGAAGTTTACATAAGCATTTATTTATTTATTTATCAAGAAGGGTGACTCTCGCCAAAATTGAACCTAGGGTCTTTTTGTTAATCTGCCCGAGTCAAACTTTCATTGTAAAAGCATAATTTGAATGGAAACGCCACTTTTAAGATTGACCTTATTTTCGTTTTCGGTCAAAATGCCTTTTGAATGGGACTGAATGGGGCACTTCTATGATAGCATCAAAATCACTATTTTTAAAACACTAAGAAGGCTCGACACAACATAAAACTGTGCTGTACGACTCACTTTATCAGTTAGTGTTTCCGGTGGCTGAAATTTTGTCAGACAAAAGTAGTCTATCTCCGAATGCATCGTAATGAACTGACTCCATATGAGGAAATGTCATGAACTTGTAATTTCAATGAAAAGCATGATAACTTGGATAAAAAAAATTATCCATGAATTTATATGGAAACAAGCTTTAGGAGCTTTCCATCTTTACTCTCCTCATGTTACGTTGATGTTTCATATTCGGTGATCGACTACTTTTCCATTCTAATTATGCTTTTACAATGAAAGTTTGACTCGGGTAGATTAACAAAAAGAGCCTAGGTTCAATTTTGCCGAGAGTTACCCTTTAACCTGAGGCAAGTCTGTAAGTCACTTTGGATAAAAGCGTCTACTGAATGTTTGCATGTATGCCACTCAAAATAAATGAAAGCAAGATTTTTATTTGCACATGCAAGCAAGGTATGTTATCATTTAGTTTTATTTTGAATTAATTAGCATTGACCATGCATGTATTTAGATGAATTAATCCAAACCCAAAACAATCATTAACAAATAATATTATCCCACAACATATCATCAAAATCAAATCATTGGTATAATAATGACTCCTCATAGATTTTTCCTCCTCAGTGTCTGTTGGCGGTTCTGCCCACACAGAAAACAACCATTATTATTCCATTAGTGGCTAAACCAGAACACAACTAATTACTGTACAGCTCGAATTCACTCATTTCTCATTTCCTCTCTGGTCACTTGTTGGTTTTTCTTCACGTTTTTCATGAGATTATAGCATTGGTGCATTCGTATTCCTCTGTTTATCATTGTGTTTTTATGTAAAATACCAGACTTCCAGTGAATCACGTGCAGAAAGGAAATACTGTGAGATGATCACATACATCCATAACATTCTGTCCAAGGATCCGCTGAACATTTCACTGTCAAATCATCTTAAATGTAAGCATTCAAGATAACTTGAGCAATGCTGCTTTTATATGCAATCTGATTTATAAAAATACAACCGTTGAATTTTGTGACTTGAAGTCGTACATCATTTTGATGTTTTTTTTTTTTTTTTTGAGCAGTAAATTACGGTGGCCGAGAGGTGCAAAACAAATCACAATTACAAAAACAAAATAACAAATCCAAAAACAAAACAACAAACTGTAAACACAATAGAGAGCCTAAGTCCCTCCCCTTCCGGTGGACCACCATGGGACCTTATGTCGGAAAAATATTGTATGGTAGTCAATGGCGAGAGACAACAAATATTTTGATCTCGTTTGAATTGTCCCCTGAAATACACATATGATGCTTGTCAATTTAAAAGATACATTTTAAAGTCAAGAAAGTCGCAGTTTGATGTAAAACTGTTGAGGTATAAGACTGTGAAAATACGTAATTACAAAGACTACAAACCCAAAAGGCGCACATGTGACATCATACCTTTTCTCTCAATGAATGAAGCTAACTTTACTGAAGCTAACGTCTGTCATTTTTTCTATAGTCTTACGTTATAATGGTAACATTACGCCGTCATGCCGGAGTGTTTTGTACCAGACTGCACACATACGGACATAGTGCGAGACGAGAGATGATGTTCATTGAGTGATTTTCACATAAAACTAAATGTTACTCTTCTGTTTTATGACAAACTGCGACTTTTTTGACTTTCATAATTATCTTTTAAATTGACAAACATCATATGTGTAATTCAGGGCACAGTTCAGACGGAATAAAAAGATAAGTTGTCTCTCGCCATTAACTACCATACATATTTTTTCCGAAATAAGGTCCCATGAGCCGGAAGCGGAGGGGAGGGACTTAGGCTCTCCATGGCAAGTCTAAAATCAAAATAACAATTCTGGAAACAAAATAACAATTCAGAAAACACAACGATACAACACAACATACAAAACGGAAAAGGTAGGTATATTTTGAGAATGACGTACTTATCGCTGATTGGACGAGACACCTGTCAATCAAGCCAGAACCGGAATCAAGCGATACTGGAAGTTGGAAGTTGTTGTGTAACCTGAATTGTAGTTGTGTTTTCTGAATTGTTATTTTGATTTTAGACTTGCCATTGTGTTTATAATTTGTTATTTTGTTTTTGTTATTGTGATTTGTTTTGCACCTCTCGGCCACCGTATTTTGCACAAATACAGCTCCATCATTTTTCCCCAGTCATAAACATCTAGCCATTTGTTGCATATTGCACATTTTACATGGAGAAAAAGCACACTGCGATGTAGCAAGCATCCAGAAATAAAGCACTTGAATGTGACGCTCTTAAAACTTCAGAATCTTTCTGACAAGCATTTGAAGGCAGCAAAAGACTAGATGAGTTTCATCTGTGTAAACACAGGAGAATTACTTCATATCGCGGCGTGCCATTCATCATCGGTTCAAGCTAATATAAGCTTATAAAGCAGCATGACACAGGTGAAAGATATTACAGTGAAACAAGGTATTGTATTCCAGCTGAGCATTAATTCCACTGTGAAATGAGAAATAGGAAGGATGACTGAAGATCGGGCCATTTATCTTTATGTTGTTGTATAGTTGCGTTGGTTCCTGCAGCAACAAAAAAGATTTTCATATAAGATGCATGCACAGAGAACATATTAGTGATGCTAAAGCTTATGCGAAGCAATTTACAGTACACTAATGTTAGGAATAATGTCCCCTCCGAAAGCAATGTTGTCTTGATTGTGCAGGACTGTGATCAGCAAGAGCTCCAGTAGTTGAACTGGTAGCAGTGCATTAGGAAACTCGCATAATGATGAAATATGAACCTTTGAATAAATGTAATATAGTTCCTCCCACAATTTTAAATCCTGTCATTTATTTATCATTTCATAGAATAAAGAAAATATACAGGGTTAGTGGTTGTAATCAGGCCTTTCTTCCAGTCAATTCCTCATGTCCAGACGACAAACAAACACATAATGACCTCCTCTCCCCTTCCGCTGCTAACAGTGTTCTGTGGCGTTTGAGCCAATGCTAACAGCTAATTTGTTTTCTTTACTGTTTTAACAGTAAACTCATCTCATCCTACGCAGAGGAAGGTTACAGACCTCTTTACGCCAAACAAACGCACAGGCTATGGGAACGCTCCGGTTTAGCTGTCAAAAAAACAGCCAAGCAAACAAAAATGCTAATGAATCAGTCAGCTTTGAGCACAAGCCAGTGCTCCAGACATCTCCGTTTCTACAGCTGCATGAAGGTAAATAAACCACATCTCGGCGATAAAGCAGCGTTCTGGAGGAGGAAGAAACATTCACCAACAACAGCGATTAGGAAAGCTGTGCAACCACACTTAATGTAGCATGGAATAATTAGAAAAACTCTCTCCAGTAATGACAATTACACAAGAAACACTACAATATTTTTTTTGCATGTGCTAAATTTCACGTCTGCCTAACATTTTTGATCCTGGAAAAACATCAAAAACAGTAAATAATTTGAAATGAAATATATATACAAAAATATAGTAGTGCTGTTGGGTACCCAGCATGCTTTGTGGCCAGATGTGCTCTGATCAGGTTTGTGTGAAATTGCTTGAAGAGACTGGAGTTATGTGAAACGAATTTGTAAATAAGGTCACATGTTGTGTAGAATATAGTGTGTGTGTGTGTGTGTGTGTGTGTGTGTGTGTGTGTGTGTGTGTGTGTGTGTGTGTGTGTGTGTGTGTGTGTGTGTGTGTGTGTGTGTGTGTGTGTTTCCATTGTTGAGCTGTTTAGTCACAGATATTTAGTTCTAGGCTGCGGGCATTTTTATGAATTGTTTCCAGCTGTTTTGTTCTTAGTGTATTGTTTGCAACAATTACATCATCAAAAAAAATCACTTATGTTGAAAGTATGAATGAATGTATGTGTGTACTGAAAAAGAGATGAGCAGAAAAAACTACAGCTACAACAAAGAAGACATTAAATCTCTCAAGTTCTTATTGAGAGATACCAGAGGTTTTCATTTGACGTCACCTTTATGATGATCAGTGTTTCCATTAGTTGAGCTCTTGATTTTTTATTTGTTTGTCTCTGGTTGCTATAACAGTGTGTTTATAAAACTTATTTGCAGTAACAAAGGAAACAAAATTAGATCAGGTGATGTTGGCTGACTATTGATGGTGTGTATATAATCATCATAAAGTGTGCTTATTTACTGATCATAAGTGTGTTGTGCCATTAATACATTTAAATTAGGCTATCTAGCACCAACTCATGAGATCCAGCAGTGTTGCAGCAGTCAGTTATAGTGGTAAAGTATCATAACACGTCAAAGTATCGTCAAGTTATGTTTAACACAGGCTTTATTTTACACATAAATCAAAAAACCCTCATAAATAAAACCCTTATAAAACCTCATAGGAAAACCTCGTAAGGAACCAGGAGCAAATTAGTTTGGCGTCATACTTGCAGCCCTCTATTAATGAGGGATTTTAGAAATATTATCAACAATGTTGAGGATTGTACGATGAGGGTTGATGTCTAAATGTGTCTCGATGCTCGGTTTTGTACTTAAAATGTTTTGTGTCATAGATAGATGCTGTTCATCTTATAGTACACAGATCACATTACAGTGATCTTTCTGTCACAACAGCTTTATTAACAGTCCACTACTGTCTCATGAAGTGCTCTGAAAATGTCCTGGTAGATGGCTGCGTTGACTCTGGATTTAATAAAGCACAGTGGACCAAAGTCCTCTTTTCTGATGAGAGCAAATTTTTCATCTCATTTGGAAACCAAGGTCCCAGAGTCTGGAGGAAGAATGGAGACGCACACAATCCAAGATGCTTGAAGTCCAGTGTGAAGTTTCCACAGTCTGTGTTGGTTTGGGGAGCCATGTCATCGGCTGGTGTTGGTCCACTGTGCTGTCCACTCAACGCAGCGTCTACCAGGACATTTCCAGAGCACTTCATGATTCCTTCATTTTCCAGCAGGATTTGCACCTGCCCACACTGCCAAAAGAACCAAAACCTGGTTCAATGACCATGGTATCACTGTGTAATTACTGTGTGATTTCATGTAATATTCTAATTTTTTGAAATCCTGTTTTCGTGGGTTTTATGAGCTGGAAGCCCAAATTATGTACAAATAAACACTTGAAATCGTTTAAGTTGTGGGCCCTGAATCTATAATCTATGGAAGTTTAACGTTTTGAATGGAATTATGGAAATAAATAAACTTTTCCATAATATTCAAATTTTTTGGAAAGGGTCTGTATATATATATATACACATTTAATTTTTAATTTTTTTATTTAATTATTTTTATGTTTATAGTTGCTTTAAGCTGAACATGCCAAACTGTATTGGATATTTTACATTTGTGTATTTTCCTTATGTTTGATAGACAAGTCTCTTTTTTTTATCGATGTCCGCTTGCACAAGGCTTAAGTTAGTCCCAGACTAAGATGCATGCTTAAAATATGTCATTGTTTTGTCTCAAGATACACACCACATTTTCTAAGGCACGTTTATAAAAGCTCCTTAAATGTTCTAATTGAACGAAGGCCAATTCTGGCTGGCTTAATCTAAACCCTGTCTGTGACACCAGTCCCGAGTGTTTTGTCTTGTTCATTCATTCTCACACAGGTATTGCTGCACCAGTGAATATTTCCATGTTTCCCACAATCCTCTGGTGCAGTCCGTCTTCAGCGTCTCTAAATGATGCAGGTCACTTCTTCAAACATGACAGATCTGGATCTTCACCTCCTACTGTCTGTGCAAATTATGTGTTGGTGTTTCTCTGCCGTCTACCTCTAGCTTTGCCTCTGAAGAACACACTTCACTGGCTGTAAAGTATTGCATTACCCGTGACCCACTGTACTGTAGTCTGGTATCGAGATGCAGTGTTCTTGCCAAGAGTGATTGGGCCAACAGTGCATGGAATACATTAACATTCTCACTTAATAGCAAGGAAAAATAGAAGTAATCACAGCAAAGAAAATCTCTTTAATACCTCTCTTATTTCTCCTAGATGACAATGAGATTCAACCACAAGCTAATGGAGATGTTCTCCTGATTAAAAAAAAACAATGATATCATACACATCTCCTCTACAGTTTCAAAAGCGATCCTGATGTCTCGTTTTCAGAGACACATCTGATTCATACTTGGTAAATAAGACAACGTTGCATTTGCATGTATTCTTAATCTCTTTCCACGCCAGCGTTTTTAAAAAATAAGTTGCCAGCCATCACTAGCATTTCTGATAACCACAAAACTTTCAATTTTTTTTTATGAATATCTGAAGATGCAATATATCAAAAGAGAAAGAAAACAGAGCCTCTGCTTATAAACAAAGAAAAGCAAACAAAAAAATTATTCTAGCTTCATGCATTCTTTTTTTTTTTTTTTATCAACACTCGAATGTGGGAAAGTTTCATAAAAAAGCAACATTTTGAACAAAAAGCAAAGAAAATCACATTCACAAGGCAAAGTCAGGAACGGATTCAGAACGATGATCAAAACACAGATGGAGTAAATTGAGTCCATCAACACCCCTAAAGCTTCACAGTCCTGTAGCTCGTCCTGCTTTGACATTTCATTCAGTAACACTAGACAGTTTTGATTTATATGCTGTTTGATGATCGCGATTTGCGTCAGCAATGCTTCTATCGCTTGTTTCTGCTTCTTCACTTGTGTTTCACCTGTACCAGAGCCCGTCTACGGAGAGCCTGGCCACTCCCTATTAAGTCCTATTGTACCGAATTTTGGTTGTAGTTCCACCAGAGTTCCACTGGGGGCGATCGCCCATGAGTGCAAAATGAATGGGAGTCTACGGCACTAGACGGCTAAATTTGTCTCTTTCACCCGATTGCCGTTGAGAAATCTCAGATTTGATTGTAGGTCTTGCAAGTTCAATATGGGTTATAGGTCGAAAGTTGAATGAACGAGTACTTATGTCCTTTCGATTTCTTACAGGTTGAGTTGTTGTTGCCCATAATACGCTAGCATTCTGCTAATGAACGCTGATTGGTCAGTGAAGGACTGATTACGACCATAGATATCGCTTGATGGCATCGTGGCATCCGAAGCGGGACCAGAAACAAACAAAACGTGAACTCTTCCAGCACGTGTATTTACCTGTGTCAGCTGTGTTGTGTGTTTACCGGCGTCAGCTGTGTTGTGTGGTTACCTGTGTCAGCTGTGTTGTGTGGTTACCTGTGTCAGCTGTGTTGTGTGTTTACCTGTGTCAGCTGTGTTGTGTAGTTACCTGTGTCAGCTGTGTTGTGTGGTTACCTGTGTCAGCTGTGTTGTGTGTTTACCTGTGTCAGCTGTGTTGTGTAGTTACCTGTGTCAGCTGTGTTGTGTGGTTACCTGTGTCAGCTGTGTTGTGTGTTTACCTGTGTCAGCTGTGTTGTGTGTTTACCTGTGTCAGCTGTGTTGTGTAGTTACCTGTGTCAGCTGTGTTGTGTAGTTACCTGTGTCAGCTGTGTTGTTTATTTACCTGTGTCAGCTGTGTTGTGTGTTTACCTGTGTCAGCTGTGTTGTGTGTTTACCTGTGTCAGCTGTGTTGTGTGTTTACCTGTGTCAGCTGTGTTGTGTGTTTACCTGTGTCAGCTGTGTTGTGTGTTTACCTGTGTCTGCTGTGTTGTGTGTTTACCTGTGTCAGCTGTGTTGTGTGTTTACCTGTGTCAGCTGTGTTGTGTGTTTACCTGTGTCAGCTGTGTTGTCGACGCCTCGAGAGAAAAGAAAGTGCAGAGCATGAAAGCACCAAAGCGACTGAAGGATTGCCGTAAAACAGTATCTCTAGTCGTACGATGTGTATGACATCATTGACATTTTAAAAGACTTTTTAAAGCAAATAAGTGACTCTAAAAAATCCAACACCCAGCAATGTGTAATTTCTTTGCATCTCCTTTCGAATACAATGTTCAAATTACTAGACAAAAAAAATCATATCCTGAGAAAAGTGGATTCTGAGGGGTATAGCGCCATAGACCTCCATTCATTCTGCACTCGTCCTGTGAGCGCCCTCATATGGAACCAGAGTGGAACTGCAACCAGTTCAGAGGCCGGAAGTTTACTGAGAGTGGAAGTTCTCCCCTTATTAGACATTCTCTGCCTGTACTCTTTCAGATGATGCGTTATAGCGCCCCCTACCGTAAAACAGTGAAAACATGGATTGCCGAAAAATTCCGTCAATGGTGAGGAAAGAGTTAATCAGAAAGAAATACCAGGATGCTACAAGCCAAGTGAAAAAAGTATGGAAGTAAGAAAATGGCAAACGTTTTTGAAATAAAAAAGCCTGTTGAATTGCACTACTTGAAAAAAAAATGCATTGCATTAACCATGCTTGCATTTTAATGCATTGTATTTTTAGGGCTTGCATTTTTATGGGCTGAAATTCAGCATGGTTGAATATTTACACTGTGAATATTTCAATTATAAACATTTCAAACACATTTTTATGATAAAAAATTCAATAATTGAGCATGCATTACGTTTTTGTGATGATTATCTGGGTCAGTATATATGCAGAGAAGATGATAAAGACACAAAAGCTGTGTTTCTGTTTCATTCAATAACTTCATTTTTACATTCCCTGTGTAGCCTACATGTTATCAGCTTTCTCTACCATGAACAGGATTATAATCGGTTTCCCTCAATACCTCATCATACTCAAGGATTCCCCTTCCGTCGGGACAAAAATGGACTAATACAGTGATATAAAAGACCAAACTCACACCTTACATGCTACAAGTCAAGTGAAAAAAGTGCATTCAAAATGTCAATTGTAAATATATTTCATTCCATTTAAAAAAAATAAAAAAAATTGAATTAAAAAACAATTTTGAATTCTGACTTCACCCATTATTTTTGGGGAATATTGCATCATTAGCTTAACAACATGCTTTCGCCTGTTGACAGAATGGCAGCTCAGCAGGTTTTTTCGTAATAGAGATTTTTTTCAAGCATTAATCAATATGTTGATTTGATTGAAAGATACAGAATGAGACAACTAAATATTGTGCAGTGACTTCGCAAAAACCCATCATATCTGTTAGCTCAGTTACCCATCATTCACTAACAAGCTCATATACTTTGGCACTGTGTCATGGGAAGAAAATGAAGCGCTTTGAGAAGCCGTCCTCCAGCAGTCGTGAAGTATGACACCAAACAGCATAACACAATTAAATATGGATTACTGAGCCTCTGGTCTAATTACCAACAAACACACTGCTATTTTTACTGTTTGGAGGGAAGCCCAAATATGAGTAATCATCTTGAGCGGTGCAGAACTGATTTGATGCTAAGCCACGGCAAGAATTTACTAATAAGACTGCCTGGCAGGATTCATGGCCACATGAAATGCAAAACAGTGCCAACTATGTTGGGTATGAAGGTTATGAGCCCAAGTCCTCATAATATCATAATGCATGTACAATACAGGAACAGTTTGTCCATAAAATTAAAGCTTTGTCATTTCACTCAAAAAATGTACCTTTGGCTTTGAAAAGTCTTTAATTAATTAACAGTAGTGGTGCATATGTGAGATCTCATAACATGAAGTTTTAGTAAAACATAGTGTCGGCTCAGATACGGCCCACATCTGGTACTCGTGGAATCCACATGTTCCAGATGTGGGCCGGATCTGGGCCGACACTATGTTGCTGTCTGGGTCAGCACAGTGGTAACCCTCAAAATGCCAATATACACTCACCTAAAGGATTATTAGGAACACCTGTTCAATTTCTCATTAATGCAATTATATAATCAACCAATCACATGGCAGTTGCTTCAATGCATTTAGGGGTGTGGTCCTGGTCAAGACAATCTCCTGAACTCCAAACTGAATGTCAGAATGGGAAAGAAAGGTGATTTAAGCAATTTTGAGCGTGGCATGGTTGTTGGTGCCAGACGGGCCGGTCTGAGTATTTCACAATCTGCTCAGTTACTGGGATTTTCACGCACAACCATTTCTAGGGTTTACAAAGAATGGTGTGAAAAGGGAAAAACATCCAGTATGCGGCAGTCCTGTGGGCGAAAATGCCTTGTTGATGCTAGAGGTCAGAGGAGAATGGGCCGACTGATTCAAGCTGATAGAAGAGCAACTTTGACTGAAATAACCACTCGTTACAACCGAGGTATGCAGCAAAGCATTTGTGAAGCCACAACACGCACAACCTTTAAATGCCACGGCCTACCTGAGCATTGTTTCTGACAATGTCCATCCCTTTATGACCACCATGTACCCATCCTCTGATGGCTACTTCCAGCAGGATAATGCACCATGTCACAAAGCTCGAATCATTTCAAATTGGTTTCTTGAACATGACAATGAGTTCACTGTACTAAAATGGCCCCCACAGTCACCAGATCTCAACCCAATAGAGCATCTTTGGGATATGGTGGAACGGGAGCTTCGTGCCCTGGATGTGCATCCCACAAATCTCCATCAACTGCAAGATGCTATCCTATCAATATGGGCCAACATTTCTAAAGAATGCTTTCAGCACCTTGTTGAATCAATGCCACGTAGAATTAAGGCAGTTCTGAAGGCGAAAGGGGGTCAAACACAGTATTAGTATGGTGTTCCTAATAATCCTTTAGGTGAGTGTAGAAACTGCTCTAAATCACAACAGCAGTGTGCTTCCCCTTTTCTCAATCTTGCCCAAAAAAACAACAACAACAACAACCCCTACTTGCCCCATCCAGTTAACGCAAAGCATGCAGGGAGCTATAACTGAACAACAACCATTCAATGCTGACAATGACAAAACCTGTAAAAATGTCCTGTATTTTCTAGCTCAAACATCATCACCACCATCTTAAAGGGGTGGAATAATGCCCTTTTCACAAGATGTAAATAAGTCTGTGATGTCCTCAGAGTGTGTATGTGAAGTTTTAGCTCAAAATATCCCACAGATATTTTAAAATTGTCACTTTTTGAGGGTGAGCAAAAACGCACCGTTTTTGTGTCTGTCCCTTTAAATGCAAATGAGCTGCTGCTCCCGGCACAGAGGGGCGGAGCTTTAAGAGCTTGTGTTCTTTTACCTCTTCTTTTAAAATGTCAATGTTTATGTTCAAACCTAAATCAGACAATAATGGAGAGACTCAAGAAGAAGTGACAACATGTAGAAGCAACAGGACATTTCTGAATGGATAGCTGAAGAATTTATGTAGTTTATGTGTAGTACCTTCTAGTCATTGATTAGCATATTCTGTCATGATCATCTATAAATCGTGTTCCGGGGGCGGGGTTTATGTAAATTCTAGGGTTGGTGATGTCACTAACCCGGGAGGAATGTCGTGTAGTCTCTACCAGCCGTTTGTTGTAGTTACCATTAGTTTGGTGCTTTTTTGAGTTGTATGATTTTCAGCCTGTTTTGTGTTGGAAAAAAGGCTCTTATGACTTATGATTGGAGTGTATATACACTCCAATCAGAGGCTAAGAGAAAACAATTAGTACCCATAATACAATGCAACATGTGCAGCCAAAGTAGTGAACTTCCTCTTCACACATTACGTCATTAGACAAAAGTTTTCAAAATAGTGGTCAAATACACAATTCACTCATGAACAGAGCTACTATTGCTGCTTACTAACTCCTGACAGACACCGCAAATTCTCAGTGATAAGAAGCTCGGACAGAATGCCTTCTCAGGAGTTTTGTTCTTCCCTCCTTCCAGCTCTTTTGTAATCCGAGTTGATCACACCTGCCATTCACACTTATCAATCCCGCTTCATTACTGATATCAGCCACATCTCGAGCAAACAGCGCAGGGTCTTTGTGTGTTGAGTTCGAGTCATTACGGGCCTGAACCTCCAGTGAGCGGTATCATAAACACACATCACACTGCTTTTGTTCATGGAGAAATCCTCTTTCTGAGGCCAAGATGTGTTTTGTCAGGGATGCAGAGAACGCAGGATTTGTGCTTAAGTTCATTCATCTCTGAGGACCAACATGGATCAAAATACATCTTGTGATTCACAAACAATCTTGTCTTGTTTATTTGTGGGTAAAGAAATAGCAGGATCAATCTGACAGTGCTTTGTGACATGAATTGCTGCTTGAGTCCACAATCACAGAGTAATGGTGTGTTGACGTAACGTGTTAGTTTGAAGTAGAAACCACACACAGTTAATGTAAGACAGCAATTTAAAGGGTTAGTACACTCAAATTCTGTTATTTTACCTTTTCTAAAAAGAAAATGTACTGGTAATTTTCTGCCAGGACATTATCTGTTTTTTAATGGATTTTTAAAGGTGGTAAATCACAGCCTTCATAAGCCTGTTAACAAGCAGAATCACTGAAGGAAAGAAGAGATCAGGAGAAGAGACGAGCAGAAACACAGGAACTACATCTGACTTATAGACGCGCAACATTAGATCAAATCAACTGCAAATAAAACAAAAATCTGATTACAACTCCAAAAACAGCATTACCAGCTTCACTCACTACAAACCAGTTTGATTTTATCTCAGTCATAAGACTTCAAAAGTTCTTATTTAGAATGAACTGGTTTAACTTGTAGATAATGTTGATGTTTTATTGAAACTTTCGTTTGAAGTCACCATTATGGTGATTAGCAAAATGCAAGGAAAAAAAGAAGTAGAAACAAGCATTAAAAATCTTTGCTTATGCACATTGTAGTCTTTTGGGTCCCCCCCCCTGCTTTTTATTCAAAAGGTTGCTTTTTAATTAAACTTAATCAAAAGTGTTGATTAAAAAGAATGCATGAAGCTATAATATTATGATTATTTATGATTAAATACATTGCATGTTCAGATATTCATACAACAAAATATTCTGGAGGCCATGAAATTGCAAAAATAAATAAATATGTAAACGCTGCCGATGAAAGAGTTAATAATTATGCAACACACTTATTATCAGTGAATTAAGCCACTTTTTGATGATTATATTATCAGCAATAGTTAGGTAACATCACCTGTTCTCATGTTTTGCAAATATGTTTTATAAACACTGTTAAAGCAGCCAGAGAAGACAAATATGAAAAGTCAAGGGCTCAACTAATGGAAACACTAATCACCATAATGGCGACTTCAAAAGAAAAATAATCTAGAGCTAAACACCTGTTACTTCTCAATAAGAACATAGACATGTGAAAAGAATAAAATCAAACTGGTTTGTAGAAAGTGTAAATGTTAATGCTGTTTTTGTTTTTTTGCTGTGTTCTTACAGTTCCTAGTCCACACAAAACAGACAGACCTAATTAAAGAGTAAACACGAGGTCACACTTCAGGTCAATATTCCCTGTTGACCCTGTTCTGGAGACGGACGGCTCACTGATCGATCGGGACACTTCACTAGATCATATTATCCCACACGTCTACGAGTATGAGCCCGCCACATCTCTCCTATTTGCTTTCCACATTCTCATCAGCAGATTGTGGCGTTTCACCGCGGCTCTGAATCATTACAGTAAGGCGAGAGCGAGAGTGAGTTCTCACCGTAATAGATGCGGGCCGAAAAAAACGTGCCTGTCGCTTAAGGACCGACAGCAAGAATTATTTCATGCAAACAAAGCTCGGCTGTCAGAGGACTTCAGTCGTCTGAAGCGTAATGAAAAAGCAGAACGCAAACACTTGAATTCCAATATAGTTCATTTCTCACAGACACAAGGGAAACGGTAACGCAGGAGAAGAAAAAACTGTCCGACTGGACTTGAGTACAGCAGAGAGAGAAGATCTGTGTGTTGATGAAAGTGAACGGTCGAGGAGTTTGTCGAGACGCTTCCAAACACTCATTGCTCAACACATTTTGGCTTGAATCTGACATCGAGAGACACCAACCATCAGAGAATCAAACAATGTTTTAAAAGGAAACAATTCAACAAGTTAAAATGAGGATGCAAGTTCATATCAGTCTATAAAAGATTTTTCATTGAAAACAAGCATCTGTGTTTTTAGCATCTTTAGTGAATATATATATATATATATATATATATATATATATATATATATATATATATATATATATATATATATATATATATATATATATATATTTAGGCCTATATGTGTGAGAGCTAGCCTGGTTAAAACCAGACCATTCTCAGTAGTAACTGAGTTATGGTCTGGCAAAGCTTCATTAATAACTCATTTCCAAAGGGGCGTCACCAACGGACGTCGCTCAAACGCCTCTGGGCGCAATTGGATAGACCTAAAACCAATCAGAGCGATCGTCATCGTGTAAAGCCATATGCTGCGTCCCTAAGTTACACTACGCCATAAAAGTATGTACTCTTTTTGTGAAGAAAAGGTATTTACTTTTGAATGTGTAGCAAAAAAGTAGGCAAGCTTTGGGACATACTACTTCATCGTCTTTATCTGACGGATCTGTCGCGTGCGTCCTGTCACGTAAACTGCCCTGTCAATCATTTTGTCACAGTTAAAATCCTCTATTAAATCTAATTTAATTTCCTACCGTTTCGGAGAGAAATGTAGCAGCACGTTCATCTGCCAGTGGGTCTTTCATGGAGACTTTCCTCATGTGTTTGCAATTTGAATATAATAATGCATTTAAAAGTTGCTGCGCTTCACCAACAGACGTCACTCTAATGCCTCTGGGCGCAATTGGATAGACCTAAAACCAATCAGAGCGATCGTCGTGAAAAGCCCGCCTAAACGTTTCTGATTGGTGCCTCGATTTGGACGGATTAGAAATCGGCTTGAATGAGCTCTTTGCCAGACTACTCGCAGAGCAAATCTAAATTTGCCGGAAGTTTGTCTGGGTTTTCCCAGGCTATGTGAGAGCAATAGTTTTTTCATGAGTGCATCTGAAAACCATCAGTCTGATCTAAAAAAAAAAAAAAAAAAAAAAGAGCTAAACCCAAAGTTCTGAATGAAAATGTAAACCTGATAAACATTCCTTCATTCAGTAATTGTGAACATGTGTGTGGTTATTTATCACCTGAGTACAGTCTGATATCAGATCCGTCCACCAACATCCATCGGTAGCACTTCATCACATGTGACTGTAATGGAAATATGATGCTTTATGGTTTTGCATTGAGAAGCAGTACAGTATGTGTTCAGTGATGAAATCAGGTCCACTGTGTGATGAAAGATTGATGTAAAGCGCTCTGAGTGCAGAGAAAAGCGCTATATAAATGTAATGAATTATTATTATTATTATTAAAACAGAGAGTGTTTAATCCTGTTAACACAAGACTATAAATCCAGCTGAATGAACACTGAAAAATGAGGAGAAGAACGTTAGGATAAGAAAAGGACAGAATATAATCTCTTCTGGTTTTGATTAAGCTTTTAAAAAAAAATAGCACAGAGAGAAAATATTAACAACTGCTAAAAACTTTTGTTGTCTGAACTAATGAAATATTCAAACTTTGACTTCACTGTTAAAAACATTGTTGGTTTGAAACACCTTTGTGCATTAGATTGGTTGTGAGGCCAATCTGAGTTTGACTAAAACACTTTGCATTTCAAAGGTAATGCCAACATAATTTACCATGTAAACCCAACTCAAAAACTTTGCACAGTAGCAGAAACATAACTCAATTGAGTAAGCTATTATTAGACATAAAAGTAAAGTTTTTGTGCTTGAAAAATCACCTGAAATGATAAGGAAATTAATTTTGATGTAAATTCTCAAATTGCTTGGGAAATCAGAGCATTCGCAGCTTAATTAAATGAATTTATGCTTAAAACAAGAAAAGAAATGCCAATGGAGACAGAACAATAAACTTGTTTTTCCTTTTTTTCCTCATATTTTTTCTTAAAGGGTTAGTTCACCCAAAAATGAAAATGATGTCATTAATGACTCACCCTCATGTCGTTCCAAGCCCGTAAGACCTCCGTTCATCTTCGGAACACAGTTTAAGATATTTTAGATTTAGTCCGAGAGCTTTCTGTCCCTCCATTGAAAATGTATGTACGGTATACTGTCCATGTCCAGAAAGGTAATAAAGACATCATCAAAGTAGTCCATGTGACATCAGTGGGTTAGTAGAAGTTTTTGAAGCATCGAGAATACTTTTTGTGCGCAAAAAACAACAAAAAAACCCAGACTTTATTCCACTATTCAGATCCTTCTCTCTGGGCCTCGAGTTAGTTCACGTAGTGTAACAGCGTCACTTATACGTCACACGCATCACACACATGACCAGCGTCGGCCAATAGTGAGCTTACGTGTGACGTAATCTAAAATATCCCTTTAAAACATTTTGCATTTCATGTAAATACTTTACATACATTTACATTATTAAAAATCAAGATACATTTACTTTTTAGCATGCAAAATGACATAAGATGAGAAGTCTTGTTTTCTGAGCAAACGTATCAATATTAAATGAGTTTATGCTTAAAGTGAGAAAAAAGAATTGCTAATGGGGTCTGAACGATAAACTTGTTTTCCCGCAAACATTTTAATTATGATATTTTGTCATGACATTTGATCTCAAGGTTATGTATCTTGAATTAATAATGATGAACAAGAAAATGTCAATCGGTCAATCAGTTATTATTGGTAAATGAAGATTTATTATCAGACACTGGACGCTGCTCTTCTGGCCACTGAAATCACAGCGAGGTGTGTGAGGAACTCTCCGGGATCATCCTGAATCTTCTGTACGAGCAGCGCAACACAGACACACATGTGTGTGAGGTCAGCGGGAGATGGACAGATGGACAGATGGTCGTGAGAAAGACAGGCTGCCATCTGGACTCCACCTGTACTTGAAAGAGTGAGAGCCTGTTCATAAAGCATTAGTTCAGAGGAGTGTGTTTGGCACTCCTGACGCCCCGCTGCGCTCGCAGGTGACCAGCATGAAGCACACACACTTCACATGACAGAACACAACTACATGGAGGCTTTTCTCTTCTCCACTCTTAAAAATAAAGAGTGTTTTTGCAGCGATGTCATAGAAGAAAAAAACTGCTTGGAAAAAACATTTTTGGTTCCCCAAAGAACCTTTCAGTCAACTTTTTTTCCATTTTTTTTTTTTCTTACAATGACAAGCATATGAATCATTTAAAGAACCTTATTGGAAAGATTCCAAAAACGGTTCTTCAATGGCATTGCTAAAAATAAAAAAAATAAAAATAAAAAAAGGAGTGTAGAATCTGCCAAAAGCACCTGCCATTTTTGTGTGTAATTTGCATCAGGACTCTTTGAAAGCTCTTCTCCACTCTTAAAAATAAAGGTTCCAAACCGGTGTTTTTTGCAGCGATGCCATAGCAATTTTTTTTTATTTTTTTCTAAATCCCCCCCAAAAATTCCCTCCCAGTAATAATCTGCATTTTGTTCCCTTTAAAACAAGACCAAACTTGGGTCTATACTCCAAAGCATTCTTGAATTACAACCATTTAAGCTTGAATAGTGCATTTTAATGTCCATTCTCAAAAAGGGGGGTGACAGCTAAGGGGTTAAAGAACCTTATGCAATGGAAAGATTCCAAGGTTCTTAATGGAACCATCAATTCCAATAAAGAACCTTTATTTTTGAGAGTGATAAGAACAAAACTGGTTCTTCTGAGGGCTGTTCACTGAATGGCTCTTTGCTGAGCCAAAAATGGTTCTTCAATGGCATTGCTGCAAAAAAAAAACCCACACATTTGAAGAGTGTAGAATCTGCCAAAAGCTCCTGCCGTTTGAGTGTAATTTGCATCAGGGCTCCTCGATCAATCCACATGAGGGCGGTTCTTCTGTTTTGGCAGGAGATCGCTGGTCGTATGCACGTGTGATCTGAAGCTAAACCCGAGCGTCTGTGTATTTTGTCTTCATTATGTGCTGATGGCCTCTGGTGCTTCACTGGAGCTTTTCTTGGACGGTTTCAGGCAAACCCAAGCTGCCAAACCGGCTGCGCTTTGCACAACATGGCCGGAGTCTCAGACACGAGGAGGATCTCTGAGAGTCTCGCTTAATGGAGACATTTAATCTGTGTCTGGTGTCTCTGCCAGGACGGCAGATGCCATCTCGAGCGGAGGACTGCACAACTGTTCTGAACCGGTCAGTTTTACTGCGTCTTCTGGAGATCAGAGATGCAGGAGTTTGAGCAATGACTAAAGTGGTCGAGTCCAGGCTTTGGCTTCGAGAACAATGTGAGATGTTGCATATTAGTCCAGTCATTTTATGAAAAAAGGTTGAACAAATTGCAACAAATGTAAACTCAACTGATTCTGTATCCTGTGTCCTGAGTAAGGAAATAAAAGCCCAGAAGAATCCCATTAGGGGTCCGGAAAAAGCCCCAAATATAGCCTATTCATACGCCTATTCATTCTTTTTCTTATGTGAATAGGGTCAAAATGTTAACCTTTAGATATCACCATGAAAATTACTGAGTTGCTGACTTAAGACAGTATTCATTTTTAAGAGATGGGGTTTGGGGCTGGGTCCGTGGGACTGTTTCGGAGAATGCAGAAGACAAAAGGTAGGTAAAATAAAAAGTCGGACCCAGCCCCAAACCCCATATCTGCAATAATAATTAATAAAGGCTGGTTTCTAAAGTACTTCTTCCTGCCTCTATGTATTAATGCTCATGGGTAGCCTGTTCCATTCAGACCTTAACATTAAAGCTGCAGTCCGTAGCTTTTTTGGGTTAAAAATTATCCAAAATAAATTTACGTAACCAGCCAGTGTTCAAAACTCTCTGCTTGCCGTAGCTCGACTCAAACCGGTAAGCTTGTAATAATGATTTTAACTCCAGTGGTACTGGTGGATTTCCGCGGGAAATTCGAGCATGTCTTTGCGTCATTCCATCACATCTGTCCACATCTGTCCACATAAAGAAGAGTCTCGGCTAGTCGGCGATGAGTGTGAGGATGCTGGAGGAGGAGATTTATAGACTTTTCTCACAGCACTGGATATAATTAAACTTATCAATTTGATGGCAGATCCAGAAAGGTTCAAACGACAATCACCAGTGACAACTGGACATTCACCCGCTGTAAAACGCAAAAGACGGAGAAAAAGAGAGACTGCAACCGGCCCGTGCGAAAACAAGGATAATATCAGAAGGGCATAAAATGTCACGCAATGCTGATGTTGTGAACATTAACAATTTGAGAATAAAGTATAATTTGCACGGTTTGACGTGATATGATAAGCGATCGTTAGATTTAATCAGCGTGATTTACTGCAATGCTTTTTTCCCCTTAACATTAGTTGCTCAGAACAAAAGTGGATGTTACTTGTTCAGACGACATCTTCCAGTGAAAATTCTTATGTTGGTCATACTTCCCAAAAGTAGAATCTGTGATTGCGAATGCCAGGATCCACACCGACTGACAGACGCACGTTCTCATCCGCGCTGTGCCGAGCCGAGGCTCAACCCACGTAAAGTTGATAATTCCGCGAATAACTGCAATTGCAGATTTCGAAAAGAGATGGCGACAAAGAGGAAAAACTACAGACTGCAGCTTATTTTACTGTATTTGAGTATTTTACTGTTATGTGTCAACAAGATTCAACAAGACATTTTCACCTGGCTTTACGCAATGTTTAGACCTGTTGTGGTATTCATGCAAATTAGCACATACGTAATTAGATTATGCACCGTTTGTCCATGTTAACAAACAATTTCAAAAAACTTGTAATACATTTTTTGTTTGTCTTGATGTAAGTAAGCAACTCAGCAATTTTCATGGTGATATCTAAAGGTTAAAATGTTTACCCCTGGAAAAAGTATGAATAGGCTATATTTAGGTCTTTTTCGAAACTTTCCCCTAATGGGATTCTTCTGGGGTTTTTTTTTTTCCTTACTCAGGACATATTGAGGATACAAAATCAGTTGAGTTTGCTTCTGTTGCAATTTGTTCAAGGTTGACCCCCATTTTGACTTAAAATGACTGGACTATATGATCTCCATGGGAATCGCCCTGATTCATGATAAATCGATTCCATTCCATCCAAATTATGGTCTATGGAAATATAATCTACCATTCTGTTTTCCATTGATGCCAAAAACATTGGTGATGTTCTCGGTAGGAAACCTCAAATAGTGAACAATCTCTGGGATATCCTCAAAGAACTGCTGATGGTTCGGGGTTTTATGATTGCATGCACAATAGGATGGAAAAAAAACGGATGGATCTCTTTAATATCGCAATCGTTTCTTCTAGATGGCAATGAGATTAAAAAATGTCTTCTCTAGAGTTTCTCAACAAACTGTGCTCAGATTTATCCATTTGACCTCAAAATAAGAGAATAGGAATTGAAAAGAATTAAATGAGTTCATATGGATGAATCTGAGCACAATTTGTGGACGACTATCTCATGTGTCAAATATTCTGAGAGATTGATAATCAAATGAAACTCCACTATAAGAAAGAGCAACATCAGAGAATTCACAAAAATTCACATTTTTGAGAAACATCTGAGATTAAATAAATGCAAAGATGAACTCGAACTGTGAAAGAACAATAAAAATATTCTGAAAGCTCAAAAGATCTCAATGTTTTCAAATTCTTCCAAAATCAATTGTTCAGAGATGCTCACGTTCAAGCTCTTACATTTTCTCATGATTTCTTTCTAGAAACAGCTGAGATTGAGTTGATATTTGGCGGAATTTGATAATTTGTACTTTTATTAAAGATTTGGTTTGATTTAAAAGTGCACTGGGAATATACATGTGTACAGTCTTAAAAATAAAAGTTTTTAATGTTTATCCATGTCAAATAAACATGCCTACCGTATTTACGGTTTGTACGTTAGCATCAGCGCTGCTTTTAATAAACCCAGAAGCTAGCAGTGGTGCGGTCGAGCTTCATGAGGGAATCCGCTCCATGAAAACCAGATGATGTTTGAATCAGCGGCTCTCGTTGATGACTATAGCTGATGTCCGGCTGAGCTCCGGTCACATGACCACATGCTTCTTACCCACAGTCCTTTGCGGTGGGGTTGTGGACTGAACCACACTTGAACAGCTTCTGCTACCACTGGCTTTACAGAGGCAGAAACTCATCCAGAAATACATGATCATCGTTCTGAAATAGAGCAACATGAATATTTGAGTCAGTCGGTGTGACTGTCCCAGCAGAGAGAGAGCATCTGTGTCTCGTGTCTCTCGTCTGCATGCCTTTCATCACTCGTTTTATAGACGTCTGTTGTACAAGTGGTTTCCTCTCTTCCTAATGAAGCAGACAGACGTCATTAATGCACTTTCACATGCTTCATGATGTCTGGAAACTCTTGAGTTCAGCTTGGAGTGAGAATTATGGAAGGGAACGAGTGTGTTGCATCACAATAAGTGTATGTGATTGTCAAAACATTTGATATAACTAAACAGAATTTTCATCAAGTTTAGTGACAACGTGTTCCAATGTTTACTACTGTTTTTACTAGAGCTTGACACAACCCAGACAGCAACATAGTGTCGGCCCAGATCTGGTACGCGTTGAATCCACATGTGGGCCGGATCTGGGCCGACACTATGTTGCTGTCTGGAAAATTTCATGATTTCAATTCATAAGCTCGCGATTTGATTATGATCTTTATTCAATATCATTTAATTTGGATAAATATCAGGTACAGTAGCTACATGTTACTATAGCGCTGAGCACAACTAGAAAACTTTTTAATTTTGACAGAACTTCCTGGTAATCCGTGTTATCACTGTTATACGGTAGGGGGCGCAGCTACACATCTTCTGAACGAGTGCTGAATCTCCAGATCAAAACACACGTGAAGAAGCAGCAGAAACTAGCGATAGAAGCATTGCTTACACCAGAGAATGTCTAATAAGGGGAGAACTTCCACTCTCAGTAAACTTCCGGCTTCTGAACTGGTTGCAGTTCCACTCTGGTTCCACATGAGGGCGCTCACAGGACGAGTGCAGAATGAATGGAGGTCTATGGCGCTATACCCCTCAAAATCCACTTTTCTCAGGATATAATTTTTTGTCTAGTAATTTGAATGATGTATTCGAAAGGAGATGCAAAGAAATTACACATTGCTGGGTGTTAGATTTTTTAGAGTCATTTTAGAGTTATTTGCTTTAAAAAGTCTTTTAAAATGTCAATGACGTCATACGTACGACCAGAGATACTGCTTTACGGCAATCCTTCAGTCACTTTGGTGCTTTCGCGCTCTGCACTTTCTTTTCTCTCGAGGCATCGACAACACAGCTGACACAGGTAAACACACAACACAGCTAACAGGTAAACACACAACACAGCTGACACAGGTAAATACACAACACAGCTGACACAGGTAACCAAACAACACAGCTGACACAGGTAAACACACAACACAGCTGACACAGGTAAACACACAACACAGCTGACACAGGAAAACACACAACACAGCTGACACAGGTAACTACACAACACAGCTAACACAGCTGACACAGGTAAACACAACACAGCTAACAGGTAAATACACAACACAGCTGACACAGGTAAACACACAACACAGCTGACACAGGTAAACACACAACACAGCTGACACAGGTAAACACACAACACAGCTGACACAGTTAACTACACAACACAGCTGACACAGGTAAACACAACACAGCTAACAGGTAAATAAACAACACAGCTGACACAGGTAAATACACAACACAGCTGACACAGGTAACCACACAACACAGCTGACACAGGTAAACACACGACACAGCCGACACAGGTAAACACACAACACAGCCGACACAGGTAAACACACAACACAGCTGACACAGGTAAACACACAACACAGCTGACACAGGTAAACACACAACACACAACACAGCTGACACAGGTAAACGCACAACACAGCTGACACAGGTAAACGCACAACACAGCTGACACAGGTAACCACACAACACAGCTGACACAGGTAACTACACAACACAGCTGACACAGGTAACTACACAACACAGCTGACACAGGTAAACACACAACACAGCTGACACAGGTAACTACACAACACAGCAGACACAGGTAAACACACAACACAGCTGACACAGGTAAACACACAACACAGCTGACACAGGTAAACACACAACACAGCTGACACAGGCAAACACACAACACAGCTGACACAGGTAACTACACAACACAGCTGACACAGGTAAACACACAACACAGCTGACACAGGTAAACACACAACACAGCTGACACAGGTAAACACACAACACAGCTGACACAGTTAACTACACAACACAGCTAACACAGCTGACACAGGTAAACACAACACAGCTAACAGGTAAATAAACAACACAGCTGACACAGGTAAATACACAACACAGCTGACACAGGTAACCACACAACACAGCTGACACAGGTAAACACACAACACAGCTGACACAGGTAAACACACAACACAGCTGACACAGGTAAACACACAACACAGCTGACACAGGCAAACACACAACACAGCTGACACAGGTAACTTCACAACACAGCTGACACAGGTAAACACACAACACAGCTGACACAGGTAAACACACAACACAGCTGACACAGGTAAACACACAACACAGCTGACACAGGTAAACACACAACACAGCTGACACAGTTAACTACACAACACAGCTAACACAGCTGACACAGGTAAACACAACACAGCTAACAGGTAAATAAACAACACAGCTGACACAGGTAAATACACAACACAGCTGACACAGGTAACCACACAACACAGCTGACACAGGTAAACACACAACACAGCCGACACAGGTAAACACACAACACAGCTGACACAGGTAAACACACAACACACAACACAGCTGACACAGGTAAACGCACAACACAGCTGACACAGGTAAACGCACAACACAGCTGACACAGGTAACCACACAACACAGCTGACACAGGTAACTACACAACACAGCTGACACAGGTAAACACACAACACAGCTGACACAGGTAACTACACAACACAGCAGACACAGGTAAACACACAACACAGCTGACACAGGTAAACACACAACACAGCTGACACAGGTAACTACACAACACAGCTGACACAGGTAAACACACAACACAGCTGACACAGGTAAACACACAACACAGCTGACACAGGTAACTACACAACACAGCTGACACAGGTAAACACACAACACAGCTGACACAGGTAAACACACAACACAGCTGACACAGGTAACTACACAACACAGCTGACACAGGTAAACACACAACACAGCTGACACAGGTAAACACACAACACAGCTGACACAGGTAAACACACAACACAGCTGACACAGGTAAACACACAACACAGCTGACACAGGGAAACACACAACATGGCTGACACAGGGAAACACACAACACAGCTGACACAGGTAAACACACAACACAGCAGACACAGGTAAACACACAACACAGCTGACACAGGTTTACAACACAGCTGACACAGGTAAACACAACACAGCTGACACAGGTAACTACACAACACAGCTGACACAGGTAACTACACAACACAGCTGACACAGGTTTACAACACAGCTGACACAGGTAAACACACAACACAGCTGACACAGGTAAACACACAACACAGCAGACACAGGTAAACACACAACACAGCTGACACAGGTAACTACACAACACAGCTGACACAGGTAAATACACGTGCTGGAAGAGTTGTTTTGTTGTTTTAAAAGACCACGCTGAAAATACACACACACACACGATGCCATCAAGCGGTATCTCTGGTCGTAATCAGTCCTTCACTGACCAATCAGCGTTCATTAGCAGAATGCTAGCGTGTTATGGGCAACAACAACTCAACCTGTAAGAAATCGAAAGGACATAAGTACTCGTTCATCCAACTTTCGATCTATAACCCATGTTGAACTTGCAAAACCTACAATCAAATCTGAGATTTCTCAACGGCAATCGGGTGAAAGAGACAAATTTAGCCGTCTAGCCCCATAGACTCCCATTCATTTTGCACTCATGGGCGATCGCCCCCAGTGGAACTCTGGTGGAACTACAACCAAAATTCGGTACAATAGGACTTAATAGGGAATGGCCAGGCTCTCCGTAGACGGGCTCTGCTTACACACATGTAAAATAACACAATCACCAAACATTAAACAGAATATAAATCAAAACTGCCAAACGTTCCTGAATGAAACGTCGACCCAGGGCGAGAGACAGGACTGGGAAGGTTATGCACTCGATGGACTTTTGATCAACGTTATGAATCCGATCCGGATATATTCTTTTCAGATTTCCTGCAATATTCTCGTGTTTTCCGTGACTGTGGGAACGCTGAGAGCCGATGAACCACATTGTAAAAAAAATGATATGATCAATAAGTTATGACAACATGCTTTTACATTACTTTAACTCATCAAAATAAGTTTAGTTTTCAACATTTTTTTTATAAGTTAGGCTACACAAGATTTTTTTAAAAGTCGGTTTAATGTAATTTAAGTTTAAATGACTAACATCCAAGTTGATTGTACTTAATGTAAGACTTTATTTTATTTTTTACAGTGCAGCTGTTTCACTTCGGCTCACATACAGTCAACTGTGACTCAGAGACCACTTTCTACATCTCACACGTGTCAATCTCCACTTCCTGTCTGGCTTTGTGTAAATATTATTAATGTCCTGCAAATCCTCTCACACACACACACACACACACACACACACACACACACACGTTAATCACTTTTCAGTGAGTAAGAGTGTGTATTGGAATGAGAGTCTGTTATCCAGCTTAACACACAGGAACACTTCTGCGGCTCCAGGACTGAACATGCATGTGTTGCTTCTGTTCCCAGTGTTCCTCGTTTCCCACTTCCGTCTTGTGGTCTCTGATGTTGGGAAGAAGTTCCTGGCAGCTGGGATTTACTGTGCATGTAATTGGAAAGTAGATTCTTTAATCATAACGTAATTTATGAGTTTGGCCTCTTTGAAGCTTTAACAATTTACATATAAAAACAGAGAGAAGTGTGTTGTGGAGCTTCTACTGTACAGACAGAAACAGCGGCAGATCAACATCCATGTTTCTGTTTCAGGAATAATTCAGTTTCATTTCTGGGTGAATTACTCTTTTTAAAAAGGTTTTCAAAATGAACTAAATCCATCAGCCTTTCCCTCACGCTTTGCTCTCTCACATGCACACACACACTAAAACTCTCTCTCACACACACACACAAACTCTTTCACTCATACATACTCTCTCTTGCATACTCACGCACACTCATACACACACACAAACTCTCTCTTTCACTCATACATACTCACGCACACACATACGCTCTCTTTCTCTCTCTCTCTCTCTCTCTCTCTCACACACACACACACACACACACACACACACACACACACACACACACACACACACACACACACACACACACACACACACACACACACACACACACACACACACACACACACTCTCTCTTTCACTCATACATACACTCTCTTTCACTCATACACACTCACGCACACTTATACACACTCTCTTTCACTCACACACACACTCTCTCTCTCTCTCTCTTTCACACTCACACAAACTCTCTCTTTCACTCATACATACTCACGCACACTCATACACACACACAAACTCTCTCTTTCACTCATACATACTCACGCACACTCATACACACACACAAACGCTCTCTTTCACTCATACATACTCACGCACACACATACACTCTCTTTCTCTCTCTCACACACACACACACACAAACTCTCTTCATATGCACACACATACACTCTCTTTCACTCATACAACACTCTCACATACTCACGCACACTTATACACACTCTCTTTCACTCACACACACACACACACACACACACACACACACACTCTCTCACGCACACTCTTTCACTCACACACACTCTCTTTCTTTCTCTCTCTCTCTCACACACACACACACACACACACACACACACACACACACACACACACACACACACACACACACACACACACACACACACACACACACACACACACACACACACACACACACACACAGTCCATCTGTGGAACCGCAGATAAGTGTCCATTACATATGAACTTATTCTCAGGCAGGTTTTCCCAAAAGGGTCCTCAGTGGAATATGCAGCTTCCATGGCAACAGAAACCCATAGCAACAATAATTCTCTGCTCGCGCTGAACTGGAAAAAATGTCAGTGTCATCAGAAAGTGGATGAAATCACAGGAGGCTCAGAGGGAGGCAGATGTTTGCTGTGACAAGCAGCCGTTCCAGACGTGAAGCTCAGGAGGAAACATCAAGCCTGGATGTGAAAATCAAATCCTGTAGTTGCATTTACTTTCAGAAGGTTTTTTTTTTTTTTTGCATTGTCACATTATTGTTATTATCACGACAATTGAGAGTATTTCCCCTACAAATTCTCATTAACATACTGAAATAAATAAATACAAATTTTGCACTTGCATCTCATTTGACATTTTTTGCAGTATTATTATAATGACAAACACATTCCCCTGCAAATTCTCATTGCCATAATGCAAACTAATAATAATAATAATAATAAAAGAAAAATATTTTACACTTGTATCTAACTTTACAAAAAAAAAATTTTTTTTGCATTATTATTATAATGACAATTAACACATTTCCCCTCCAAATTCTCATTACCATAATGCTTTTAAAAAAAATAAAAATAAAGCAGCAATAATAATTTTGATGTATCATGATGTATACTCACAAATGTGATTTTTTTTATTTATAAATTAATGTAATGTATATATTATAAAAAAAATTATGAAAAAACTCTTGCTATCTAGAATTCTAAAATCATAGGACATGTAAATAATATAGACATTATTAAATTTGCACATCAATTAGTTTATTCCTAGAACCTGAAATATAAAAAAATGCACCACATTTTGATTTTACATACTACATTTATTTAAAAAAAGCAACCAATGTCCCATCTTACACAAACTCAATTTACAGAGAAACACATTTGTAAAAGCGTAGAAACCAAAGTGTTATCTAGCAGCATCCAAATGTTGGAATGAGGGAGAAAAAAACAAAAAAAGACAAATCATCAATAAATCTATGTATCGGACACAGTCCTGGCCGTCACAGTATCCTTGCCTTGCCGCTTCCACTTTAATAAAATAAACTAATTTAGGTTAAATAAGCTTAAATAACAGTGTTAAATACAAGACACTTGATTGGAGGTTCTGTACAGAGATGGACAGTTTTGGCATGTGACTGTGGTTCACTAGGCGTGTGTTTCAGGAACAGAGAGCGAGCGACTTCATGCACACACACCGGCTTCATCTTTCCTTTGAGGCACGATCTCAATCGCACGACTTCTTCAGGAAAAACCTTCAGGGATGTTTCTCCGATCAGCGCCAGAACTCGTGGACACGATGTTGAACGTTTTGATTGTATGCCTTTCAATAACGGAGGCAGAAAATGAAACTTTTGTGAAGGAAATGCCTAGTTTTGATGCGTTACATTCATAATCCACCTCCAGGATCTGATTCAGTACATTCTGCCCCGCAAGTGAACCAGCGAACACCAGCCAAGTGGCTTCCTCAGTCCAACATGTACTTACATTCTACATCTCATTGGAATTGCAGTAGGAATTGGGCTTTGCTAGCGTAGGTGGATGCAGTTCTCCAGTGGTTTTGGCCTCTCGTTTGCCCTGAAGACCTGGGCCGACGGAGTCTCCATCAAGGCTTCTTGTCGATGGTGTGGAAGAACCACTCTGTGAACCTCCTGAGCTGAGCGGCTGCTGTCTGGCTCTCCTCCTGCAAACGCATGTTGTCCTGCCTCAGGTTCTGCACCTCCACCTGGAGGATCGCCTTGTCCTCCTTCTCCTGCACACACGAGCACGAGAACGGCTTTAGAACAGCGTTTTATGGTCATGCTTATAATATGATATCATTGTGTGGAAACGAGCAGCTTGGAGATTCTTCCAGAACGTCAAATCAAACAGGGCATGAGAGCAAAAAACATATGAATAAACTGGTGTAGTGTTTAACGCAGAAATTGCTAGTAAATTTCACCAATAATTTAACAAAAGTAAGTAACACAAAACAGCATGTTACAAAATTAAACGTGATATTTTGAAGACTCAAATTGTATTTTCTTGTAAAACTCCAATAATTTTTGCTTTATTTACAACTTCAAATACTCGTGTTTTTTTTTACAGTGTCTAGGATAAAGCAGCTTTTAAAACTTTTAATACAGATGCTTAAATATTCTCAAATTCTGTAAATTCTGAATGCTGTAATGTTGTCAAATTAGAAATGGATAATACTGTAATTTTTATTTATTTATTATATTTTATCAAATGTTTATTATCTATTTGATTTTGGGTTTTTTTCAGTTTTTTTTTTAAAACGGCAATTTTATTCATGACATTTTATCTAAATTTTTTTTGTACATTTTTTTGTACATTTTTTACACAATATTTTAAGTGCTAATAATGTCAAACAGTAATATTGTGAAGGCAGCAATGCTGTCAAATTAGAAATGGATAATGCTGTAATTGTTTTATTTATTACATTTTTATAAAATTTTATAATTTTTGTAATTTTTACATTTTTTTTAAAAAGTGGTTATATTGTCAAAATCTAATATTTTAATGGCGGTAATGCGCCCAAAACAATTCAATTCATTTAATAATTTTTTATTACTATTTTTTACATGATTTTTCTCAAAAGTTTAAAAATGAAGTATTTTAGATATCGTACAAATTTCACCTTTGGAGTATTTTGCACTGAGATGTTATTTAAAAGAAGGAAAAGTTTAACAAATAAAAACAATGGCACTAAGTTCTAGAAACCTTAAACGAATATAGATGATCTCCGTCTCATAACTCATGTTCATTAGGCCCTTTATTCAGGTCATTTAGAGTAATTGTACACCAGCTGTACGTATATTGACCTCATATGACGTTATATGCTGGGTGTCCATTACGACACATTGTTTGCCTATCCTTCCCCTTAAAACCCTTCCTCCTGTAAACTCACAATCACAGTTGACGTACTTCCTAGCATTTACAGTGAGACGTAGAGAAAAAACAGCTATTGTTCTCCATTAGCACAGTTCACCTTTTTCAAGTCATACTGCAGCTGTCTCAAGATCACCTCCAGCTGATTGACTTTTCCCGTCAGCGTGGCCGGAGACGTATCGCTGAAGACAGAGACAGAAGTATTAGGCTATACATAACATAAAAAAAACAAGAGTGTATAGAGTGTATCGACTGTAAAAAAAGATGGATGACGCCCGTTCACTGTCTTCCATTGGTGAAGAGTGAAGCCGCCAAAGTCATCCCCAAAAAGTCCATTGGTGCCTCAGTGACTACTTCGTTTAGAGAAGCTGTCAATCATGACGTCACATTCCCTTTTTTATAGCATCAAATAACTAACTAAGACCAAATGAACACTTAAACTTACATTAGCATGATAAAAACTACCTAAAATGACAGAAAACATCTTTGGGAAAAAAATTATTTGAAGTGTAATTTGATTGTTTAGCTTGCCTCATGTCCATTAGACTTCATGGGGAGGCGGGGTTTATGAGCTATACTGGGACCAGCCACCGGGAGGCGATCGAGGCGCTTTGGCTTCTCTTTTTAGGACTTGTGTGGCACACCCGGTCTGATCCGGTTAAACTCACAATTAATCGCAATGAAACCGCATGCGATTTGGCAAAGGCTACGATTATTTTATGCGCAGTTTGTCAGTGAAGTACGACTCTCAGCAGTAAACGCTGCTCCATCTGAACACCAGAGGGCGTCTCACACACACACACACGCCACATATCCATCTGAACACCAGAGGGCGTCTCACACACACACACACACACGCCACATATCCATCTGAACACCAGAGGGCGTCTCACACACACACACACACACACGCCACATATCCCTCTGAACACCAGAGGGCATCTCACACACACACACACACACGTCAAATATCCCTCTGAACACCAGAGGGCGTCTCACACACACACACACACACATACACGTCAAATATCCCTCTGAACACCAGAGGGCGTCTCACACACACACACACACACACACGTCAAATATCCCTCTGAACACCAGAGGGCGTCTCACACACACGCCACATATCCCTCTGAACACCAGAGGGCGTCTCACACACGCCACATATCCCTCTGAACACCAGAGGGCGTCTCACACACACACACACATGCCACATATCCCTCTGAACACCAGAGGGTGTCTCACACACACACGCCACATATCCCTCTGAACACCAGAGGGCGTCTCACACACATGCCAAATATGCCCCGCGCAGAAGTACAATAACACACATCATTCCAGGAAATAACTTTCGCTGTAACGAATAAACAGAAGATTGAAACGCTTTGATTATACATAGGGTGGCCATACATCCGGATTTTAAGCCCCCTGTCCGGCGTCCGGTGCAGCCTCAAGCCGGACACGTATTTGTCTTCCTTTTTGGAGTTGCGCTGAATCAGCCTAAAAAAACCCGCTCTAGAATCTTTATTGGGACGCAGCAGTAAAGCGTCTAATGCCGTAAGATCTCTGGTCAAACAAATGATTGGCTGAAAGCGCTGTCGAATAAATATCTGATGTATCATTGGTTAAAAACGTAAACAAGCCTCCACGTCGTGGAGTCCATGTGCTGGCTACGCCATATCATAACGTTAACATGTCGAAACGTCAGACCTCATTTCATCCGGAATGGACAAAAGAGCACGAATTTGGAGAGCACCTGAGCTACTGCAGTGAGTGAACTTCTTTGTTAAGAACTGAAATGTGTATTTATTTATTTTTCGCATTCATTATTTGTTTATTTATGCATTTCTGTTAATTCCAGAAGTGCAGAAATGTTATGTTTTCTGGCACTGTGCACTTTTCAAGGCAGGTTCATCTCAGTGGTCAGTTTTTGAAACAGACTAAACAATTTGAAACAAATACTGTGAACACTTTTTACCTCTTCTGTTACACACAGGTCTACATCAAGATATATCATACATCAAATTGTCTGGCAATGAATAGACTATTTCAGAATCACTGTATCATAATACCATCGATATGATGGACAAAACTGTATTGTAGTTGCGAGTACATCACAGTCCTATGCAGTTATTCTTGCTTCACTAAATGCCGCAAAGTTTCCTCCTTTTTGGTGTTATGGAAATGGCCACCCTTATTAAACATGACTAATAAACACACGACTGCCTTATTCTGTGTAAGAAGCACATCATGTCACAGAAGGAGGAGCTCAGCTGTCGTTATGAAGTGAGTTTGGAGTAAAAGCATGTTATTAAATGTTGTCTTTTGTTGAACAGAGGTTCATAAATGCCTCTCATGTTTGACGAGTGTTGCTTTTTCAAATGCACATTATAAGCGACTCAAACTCACAGTGCTTTCAGACGGAGCAGCGCTTACTAATGATCACAGAGCCGTACGTCACTGACAAGCTGCACATAAATTTAATAATCGCAGCCTTTGTGATTTCATAATCATGATAAGCCAAATCGTGCGATTACATGTAAATTGCGATTAATCGTGCAGCCCTAGTCTATAGTGTGTGTAGTGTGTGTGAGATCCGGTTAAACTCACCCGGCCTCCAGCGCAGCTCCTTCAGCGGCCGCCACTCGTCTGGTGAGTTCTCGTGAGATCTGGAGCGCTTCGGCTCTCTGCATGTCCGTCATGGTGCAGAACGAGGACACGCGCTGGTCTGGACACAAGCAAAGCAAAGTCAAGTCAAGTTCCCTTCATTTATACAGCGCTTTTAACAATATAGATTGTTTCAAAAGCAGCTTTACAGTGATAATAGGAAATTACAGTAACAGAGATTGTTTTGGCTGTACAACAGGTCTAGGATAAAGTTATTGTCCAGCTAAAGTTAGTTTTGATTGATTCATTTCAGTTGCAAAGATCATTAGTTATTAACTTAGGAGTCGCTAACATGATACTGTTCTAACAGAAAACCCTTAACGCGCCCCGGCCGCTCATCCGCACGACAACAGTGTTTGGGGCTCGAAAACGCAAACCTCGAAACAGGTTCCAAGGTGCAAGCCTTAAGAAAAAAGAAAAGAAAAAAAGTTCTCTCTGCGCAAACTTCAAAAACGTGAACCTGTGAGAACGCTGACGGCGTGCACATGCGTATTACGTGTTTAGTCTATAGATATGCGCATTTGAATATATATATGTGCAGGCGTGTAGCGTTTCTTTACAAATTTACCTCAACAAATTACTTGTCTGGCCTTAAAAATGTATAATACAGAATTTTTTATTGCTTCCGCGATACAAACATCACACACACACACACACACACACACACACACACACACACACACACACACACACACACACACACACAGATCAGGTGTGTTCTCAATCTGACAGCCGTCCTACACATGAGCTGGGCTGCTGAAACAAGACCAGACTGCTTCAGGTACCATAAATACACTTTAAAGACTGATGCAATATTTGGAAATAAAGTTACAGTCTCTATAGAGGAGATGCTTTTTCTGGGTCTTACTGAGACACCGTTGCATCTAAACACTGAGAGATAAATTTAGCTTTCAACATATTTGCCCTCCATTTACATCAGCGAGCACAAATGCGAGTGTGTTTATAAAATGTAAAACAAACGTTCATAAACATGCATAAACACTCATAAAAATTAATATACAAGTGGGTGACTTGAGACTAAGAGTCGTGTGGCTCTTTAAAGGCCCACTGAAGTGCCTTGGCTTTGTGTGATGTGTTGACGTAATGTCCACTGAAACAGGAAGTGAAGGCAGGACATATTGAATGGCTCCTCCCTCTTTTCAAATAGCCAATAGCGTTTAGTTTACCTCACAGACTGACAGCACCATGGAAGCGAATCCGAACACTGATGATACAATAAAGTCTAGTGAATAAAGTATAGCCATTTCATTCTTAGCCAACGTACAGTTGGAAAACAGAATAAAGCTCGAGTGTTTGAGCAACTGAACACGCATCTCAACACATATTGCTCTGTGACTTGTCAACGGCTGCTCACCAGGTGGTATTTATTGCATAGGGGGCGGAGCTTCAGATTCTAGAGAGCATTTGATTGGACAGAAGATGTGATGAGAAGCTGAAGTCCACGTTGATGTCATAAAGATCTGTGATCCATTTTAGCAGAATTGAGAGACTGTAAGTTTTGAATGCTTATATCTCCTACAGTAAATGCAAATTTTATAATTGTTTTGGAGCACACCAGCTCATTCATAACCTTAAGGCTAACATATTCATACTTGAAGCTAAAAAACATACATTTTGATTTCAGAATTTCTACTTTAATGCTACTGCCAAGGCTCAAAGTCTCACTGGTCATTCATTACAAACATAGTCCAGATGTAAACCCAAAATTATACATGAAAAACTGATCTGAGACCTGATAGAAGACCTGTTTGCCACATAAATGACTATTGTGCAGATGTCAAGGGTTTAAATCTGTTCCCATTGTGTCATCAGATGCAACATATGGGTAGACGTCCTAATGACACACGTTTAGCAGAAAGACAGCAATGAGAATGTGAATACAGCTGTACTTTATTTTACTGTCTCGCAAATCAATGAACATACTCTCATCACAGCATATGGAGACAGACGCTGCTGTTGGAGATCATCTGAAGGCTTTCAGCAGAACGTAAAGAGTTTAATTTACGGTCGTCTCTCAGGAGATTCCTAACATGTGTGTTTCTGATCAGAACTGGCAGTCTTTCATTAAAAACATGACAATAAAACCTCTGTGTCTCTCCTCAGAGCTCTGATCATAAACCACATCATGCTTGAGTGGACCACATGAAAACCAGAGCCTGAGTTCTCAGAGTTCAGTATGTTGTGTTATTTCTTCACAGAAATCAGTGTTTGTAATTAAACACTAGACTTCTCCTGTGTGTCGCCATGTTAATACATTCATGCATTCTGGGACTTGATCGATGTTCTGCATGCAAAAGACCCCAAACATGATAGTGACTATTAAAATGCAGCTGCAGTTAATATATAAATACAGTTTAATATATAAATACAGTTTATCTCAAACAGATTTTCATGCATTAAATTGGTTGCATTAAATTAGAGGTGTAAATGTCTTTCCTATGCAGGCCAAAATTACAATACAAAAATACATATATAACATTTTGCTTAAAGAAACTTAAGCCTTCAGCATCAATATGTTTTGATTGTGACATTATTTTCATGCCAATTAAGTACAATTATCTCCTGTAATTAACAATACATATATATATATATATTGTGTGTGTATATATATATATATATATATATATATAGTGTGTGTGTGTTTTGTGTCTCTCTCCTCTATAGTTCCTTTTAATAAAAATAAAAATGTAATCTAAATAGAATCACCATTAAAATAATGAAATTTACAAAAGCATCTAGATCAATTAGAGTAATGAAAATTTGGGTGAGATTAAAGCCACAATGAAAACAGTCTTAATGATCCTAAAAATAGGCTTCATTTAGCTAAATATAATTCAATTTCTCTTTTGATTTTGTGCTTGAATATGACCTCGGCTCAATTTCATGAGATTCACCCAAAAAGGAAAGCTGTGTGATGTTCTTTAGTTCATGCAACGAGAAGCTAACAGTGTTTATGCTTATAGGCAAAATAATTGATTTACGCATGAACCTCAGGTTTAACTGATGAATGTATTCTTTCTGGGATGATCCTAGATCGTGAAAAGCCTCAATATAAGAGACAAATGAAGCTCCTCAGAAACATGTGCTTGAGGCCTCATCCTACGACAACAGAGAAACACAGGTTCAATGACTTTAATGAATACAGGAGCCATGAACAAAATAATGACGGCCTTCTTACTAATCCATTTACAGAAATGACAGGCTCACACACAGGAGGGGCCGAGCGTTTCTGAACACCAGAGATCACATGCAAATGTCCGAGGACAGGGCGGGCCAACAATTACCCAGCATGCTGTGCTGTCTGAGGGTTTAACTGTAGGCAGCTCGTGGTCTTTGTGTGAGTGATTCTGGGTGTCTGTCTACACAAAAAAATATTTAGACCAAAGTTTAAGATTTATGTATTTGAATTGCATTACAATACATTTGGATTACAATTTTAACAGAGTAATAAAATTAATGTGATGCATATTTTGTTTCTCTGTGCAGATTCCCTGTTGTTTTCTACTATGTGAACTGAATGTACGCACACAGGAAATACTTCTGACAATAGAAATTTGTGCAGGACAAAAAATAAATAAATCAAGGCATACTTTATTATTAACTATTTGCATCTTTTCAATATGCATTTATTCAAATCGCTTAGAATCAGCATCAATCTGTTCATTGTTCAAACCATTACATTAATTGGTTAAAATATGGCATGCTGTTGATCAAGCAATATCCAATTAGTTAAAATGTATGAGATTGAAACAAATTGGATTTATTGATTATAATGTATCATAAACACATGGTTATTGTGTATTAAAAGCTGCAGTCCGTAGTTTAAGCCATCTCTGTTCGAAATCTGCAATTGCAGACTTCCCAGTCTGTCAGTAACGCTCTGTTTACTTCCTGTCTCTATGAAGCCCCTCCTTCTGAAAAGCACACTGTGCTCTGATTGGTCGGCTGGATCAGTGTGTTGTGATTGGTTGAGCGCTTCGAGTGTGTTTGGGAAATGTCCCGCCCCTTACCATAACCACCAGTTTAACACACTACTGACTAACTCAACCAGGCCCCGCCCCTTTATTCTGCATATTAATGATTTAAATGAGGAATATTGTGACGTGTTTGTTCCCGGAAGAAACTCAAGACTACAAGGGAGTTCAGAAACACTGACACTGATATAGAGAAGAACTCCCGCTGGAGGAAACCTTTATCAAGCTCAAACAGCAACATCACACACTAAAGAAAGATGAACATGAGAAAAGCATAATAAGAGCCCATCTCTCGCCACACACAGTGTTTTTCCACATACCTTCAAAAGCCCTTGCCGCGTCTACGAGGTGAGACCAGTCCAGGCCCGTGGCTGTGTCTGGTAGAGGCATGAGACCCGGGTCGCTGAACTTCGCCCGGTCCGCGAGCGAGCCGTCAGAGAACCAGAACTCATCTATAGAGATGGTTACACACACACACAGAGACAGATCAGACACACACTCGCCACCACACGTTACTGTCAATCTAACGGCCTCTTCCATCTCGTGAGCTTCCCCTGGGTTTCCACACATCAGACCGGGACAGAAACGGCTCACTCCTGGTCCATCTGTCTGGAGGTCGTGAAGGTCACAGTAATGAAGGCAGTGGGAGTGACAGTGCTGGAGAATAATGAATCGGTCACATGCTGTCTTTACCACATAATGCCTCTTTTTATGAGATCTCAAGAGCGCGACTGACAGCAGAATGAGAGCCATTAATTTAAGAGCGGATCATTCATTTAAGATCTGCTCGATTGGAGAGGAAAGTCTTCAAGAATGTGGATGACAGACTACATAGAAGAAAAGAGCTAGAGCCTACCTGACACTGCGCTCCAAAAGTTTGAAATTAACGCTGTCAAATCACTGGCCAATTTGGTGTGTTACTTATTATGTTTATTCACTTTGCTGGGGAAGCTTGTGAAAACCAAATCTGTGCAGATTTTAGCGAAAATACTCAACTCGTGAGTCATATGTGACCCTGGACCACAAAACCAGTCTGATGGGTAAATTTTTTTGAAATTGAGATTTATACATCACATGAAAACTGAATAAATAAGCTTTCTATTGATGTATGGTTTGTTAGGATAGGACAATATTTGGCCGAGATACAACTATTGAAAATCTGGAATTTGAGGGTGCACAAAAATCGAAACATTGAGAAAATCTGCTTTAAAGTTGTTCATTTATGTTGGCGATTGTGCTGCATTCACTCACAGAAATAAATGTTTTATATATTTACGGTAGGAAATTTACAAAATATCTTCATGGAACATGATCTTCACTTAATATCCTAATGATTTTTGGTATATATATAAAAAAAAAAAATCGATAATTTTGACCCATATAATGTACTGTTGACTATTGCCACAAATATACCCGTGCGACTCGTGACCAGTTTTGTGATCCAGGATCATCATATATTAAATACAGCATATTGCGCAGAATCTGCGTATATCTGGCTTACTGAATTACTAATTACTGAATTAAAATTACTACGCTTACTGCGTATATCATGACCGTCACTACGCAACAGATAACGGCGCGCTCATTCATTTGCATTGAGGCAAAAGCGAAGATTAAACAGCATTTGGTTAACAGAAAAGACATCCTAAATCTTTTTGATGTTCTTTGTACTGTATTGATCTGTCCACCTTAAAACACATTTTTGGTGAAAATGATGAGGATGAAAGAGGAAGGGAGGAGATGACAGGATTTTGTTTATATATATATATATATATATATGCCTATATAAGCTGTGATGTAGTTAATCTGGTCATTTCTTCGGCTAGTAGAAGTTCTGAATGGCTGGTAAGTTAAAAAATGTTGTAGCCAAATTGGCCGTTGAGTGAAAAAGTTCAAACGTACAGCAGAATAAGGCATCTGAGGATATGAGGCAGACACACTCTCCTCTCGGCGCTATTAAACTGCTGTCTCTCTCGGCAGCCGTCAGGAGATCCCTGAACATGGCTTCATTTTTCAATCAATTGCGTGTGTCCAAACCTCTCACTGTACATCTCTCTCTAGCCTGATAGACAGGACATGCCATAAACATTTTCCCATTTCATAAAGAACTCGCTCTGAGAACGATGTGAGGGAAAAACAGCAGAACGCTGGAGGTAAATGTGGCCCTCTCTCTCTCTCTCTCTCTCTGTGTGTGTGTGTGTGTGTGTGTGTGTGTGTGTGTGTGCCTCAGAGGGACGCAATCTGTCAAATTAGACCATTCACTAGATGAGCAGGGTGAGGAGAAAAATTCTGCAAACTGCTATCTGTCGAAACAATCAGAAATTGATCACGCGTGACAGCAATCAGCCACCGCGGGCCACTCGAAAATCCAGCTATAAATGAATCATCTCTCACACACTGATTAAAACTGTTAAATGTGTTCATATTAGAGATCCTTCAGTTCAAACCAAATTATATGTGATTGTTTGCTCTGGTGTGTAACCGTGCCTTTATCTAATAATAATTTCAAATGTCGCTCGCAGCACATCTCTTTTTATCAAGTTTTTCCTCTTTATAAACAAGCAATCTTCAGTTGGGGTTTATACTGTCACTGTGGACCAAAACCATATTTAGAGATTTAAGTCACACCTAACTCTTAAATAAATAAATAATAATAATAATAATAATTTATAATAATAATATTGATTATTAAGATATGTTCTTATTAAAAATAGGAATTATAATTAATTAGGAATATATCTATGTAAATATATCAACTATAATTATTATTATTATTATTAACCATTAATAAGAATAATTAATATAAAATATAGATTATAAAGATTAAATATATTAACTTTAAGTATTATAATAAACAGCAATATTTGTATTATTAATAACATAATGAATAATAAGTAATATTATATATAAATACAAAATCAATATAGAAAACTAGAAATGTATATTGAATACAGTTATTATAATTAATAATATTAATGCTAATAATATTTTAATTAATTAGGATTATATATAAATATATTAAATATAAGAATTATATTTAACAATAAGATTTTATTAATATTAACAATTAATAATAACAATTAAAATATATAAAAATGTAAATATGGTTATTATAATAAATAATAATATAATTAATAACGATTATATATTAATATGAGTATTATAATTAAAATTAATAATAATAATAATAAATATAAATAATATTAAATATATATAAATAAATACAATATATATTTTATATAATATAAATATATTATAGTATTATAATTTATTATAATAATAATTATTATTACTGCATTAGACCACAAAATATTAAACCAAGAATAATTAATTACAGAATAAAAGCACAAACACACTTCTCAAGCAAAACCACTGTTTGTGGCAATGTTGAAAATACAATTGATGTCATACTGTACATTTACAAAAATCACCAGCTTGAAATAAAGAAAAGTGATGTTAGTGAAGAGAAAAGATTTATCCAGACTCTTGGTTTGATATTTTCTTACAATGACATATTTATAAGTGTGAGTTAAGTGTGTAAAATACTTTGAGCAGGAACAATCCCAGCATCGGTGCAGTAATAACACATAATCCTGATCCTCATGGCTGTGACAGGTGTCTTCTCCGCGCTGAGCAAGAGCCGCTTTAGCCGTGACATTTCCTTCTTCCTGGCTTTTAATTAAAGATGCCATATAAAAGGACTCACACTGGGTTCTGTGTCACATGCACGTAACTGCCTCTCTGGTCAGGAAATTATTCTGTCTGGTTACCCGTATGGGGCTGAAACGCACGCATCATGATGAGAGGCGTTTATGGATGACAGGTGCTTTAGTCTCAAACTTGTATGGTTTCTAATGGTTTTATTTACAGTGAACAGCGGCTGTTATGCTCCGAATCTCCCCTATGGTTATGATGCATCTTTGAAATCTCACATATGTGACACTGGGTCACAACACCAGTCTCGAGTCACACTGGTATATCTGTGGCAATAGCCAACAATACATTGTATGGGTCAAAATTATTATTTAATTTTTTTTATGCCAAAAATCATTATGATATTAAGTAAAGATCATGTTCCATGAAGATATTTTGTAAATTTCCTACCGTAAATATATAAAACATTTATTTTCCTAAGTGAATGCAGCACAATCACGAACATAAATGAACAACTTTAAAGGAGATTTTCTCAATGTTTCGATTTTTTTGCACCCTCAGATTCCAGATTTTTCAAATAGGCGTATCTCGGCCAAACCATACATCAATGGAAAGGTTATTTATTCAGCTTTCATATGATGTATAAAAAAATTTACCCATATGACTGGTTTTGTGGTCCAGGATCACATATGTGCACATTCAGACAGACATGCTATGTGAAGATGCATCAATGCAAATTTGACATAAATTATGTAAAATGCCATTTCTCTGCGTTTTCACTGGCACAAAAAATCCAATCTTTTACTCACATCTGACACAGATCGGAATATGTTGCGCACGTGTAAACACAAAAATCCACACGAGATCTGTTTCTTCGCATCCGATCTGAGCCACTTCCAAATGTGGTTTTATATTAAATACATATCCGATATCTGGACATCCGACCTATGTCTAAACACGCATATCCGATTCCCCTTTGAATTCAAGCCACCACAAGACGAGGATGACACGTTTATTCACAAATATAGCTTTTTAATGTTGTATAATGAGGCAGACGTGCCAGTGTGCGCTCACTCACAGCTTTGTATTGAGGTGGGAACTATATGAAGAGTTCAGATGCAAAAGCCTCTAAATGCCATCTGAAATTTTCTTATAGAATGATCATTTTTATCAAGCTTGTATATTTAAGTTCAGTAATTTCACTTAAATGACAATTAATAGGTAATCTTCATTGCCATTTAAGTGAAATTATTGAATTTAAATATACAAGCTTGATAAAAATGATCATTCTATAAGAAAATTTCAGATGGCATTTAGAGGCTTTTGCATCTGAACTCTTCATATATATATACATATATATTTATCTTTGTAAAGAAAAGAAATTGGGCGAACACAGAAACATTCAGGAGCTGGTTTTTAACCTCTGCCCGTGGACTTTTATAAATAAAACAGCTTCACTACTGAAAGCTACATTATATTTCTCAGCAATGAGATGATAACTTCACTGCAATTAAACCAACAAGCTTCACTATTAGCTCTCTCGCTCGCTCTCTCTCTCTCTCTCTGTCTCTCGTGAATTCATAAAAAAAAAATATTCAGAATTCACTTCAGAATTCTAGATCTGATCTGTAGATAAACGAAAATGATTTCCGGACTATAAATCTGTTCAGTCAGATTTTGCGCTGCAAAACATTCATGAGTCATGACAGCTGTTATCTAGTTCATGCTGGCAAATAATCATGACCACCCGACATGAACTATATAAATAATTTTAATAGCACGGCCATTCAAAACCATGTGCAGTGTAAAATCACAGAAAATCATTTTGGGCGGGAATTAATGTAAACACAGATATCAGATTCCAGTCCTGTCTAAAGTGAATGTAAACAGGAAATGTATGTGAATATAAAAAGATCGGATCTGTGTATTAAAGGGGTGGTTTAATATGATTTCACTTTTCTAGCTTTAGTTAGTGTGTAATGTTGCTGTTTGAGCATAAACAACATCTGCAAAGTTACAACGCTCAAAGTTCAAAGCAAAGGGAGATATTTGCTTTTAAAGAAATCGCTTTTTAAGGATTACAACAAACGGCTGGTAGAGACTACACCACATTCCTCCCGGGTTAGTGACATCACCAACCCTAGAATTTACATAAACCCCGCCCCCTGAACACGATTTATAGATTATCAAGACAGAATATGCTAATCAATGACTAGAAGATAACTACACATAAGCTACATAAATTCATCAACTAACCATTCTGAAATGTTGTCTACATGTTGTCACTTCTTGAGTCTCTCCATCTTTGTCTGACTTCGGTTTGAACATAAACGGCTAAAAGTTTTTGACATTTTCAGTGCATGTCTGTGTGAGGTAAAAGAACACAAGCTCTTGAAGCTCCGCCCCCTGTGCCAGGAGCAGCAGCTCATTTGCATTTAAAGGAACAGACACAAAACGGTGCGTTTTTGCTCACCCTCAAAAAGTGACAACTTTAACATGCTATATAAAAATATCTGTGGGGTGTTTTGAGCTAAAACTTCACATACACACTCTGGGGACATCAGGGACTTATTTTACATCTTGTGAAAAGGGCATTACACCACCCCTTTAAGACTTGCAGTGTAAATGCAGCCTTTGTGTCATACATGTATATATATAAATGGTAATGCAATGCATTATAAAAGGAGTATGCATGTGATGCGTATAAATGCAGTCTCTGTTGGCCGCTCACTGTGCACCCGCCCCTGTGTTTCAGCAGTGATGTGAGGTGCAGGACTCACTCTTGAGCTTGGATGCGGGCTGGTTGAGGCTGATGCGGGGGGGCAGCGTGCTGTGGTACGGTGGAGTGCTGGAGAACAGTATATCGTTGGGCATGGCCTGGTCCAGCATGGAGCTTCGTGAGCTGGCATAGGACGACCCCTTCCTATTACTGCACACACTCTCGTCCGAGAGAGTCCGGTACAGGGAACGCCTCGGTGACAGGCTTCCCGCCGCTGACGCCTGGCAGGACACACACATCAATACTGTAAATCACAGATGTTAAACGATAGTTCACCCAAAATAAAAATTCTGTCAGTAATTATTCACCCTCGTGTCGTTCCAAACCCGTAAGACCTTTGTTCATCTTCGGAACACAAATGAAGATCTTTTTGATGAAATCCAAGAGCTTTCTGATCCCTCCATAGAACGTCAATGCAACTTTCAAGGTCCAGAAAGGTAGTAAAGACATCGTTAAAACAGTCCATGTGACTCAAATGTAATGTTATAAAGCTATGAGAATACTTTTTGTGTGCAAAAAAACAACTTTATTCAACAATTTCTTCTCTTCTGTCAGACTCTTGCACCATTCGCGTAGTAAACAGTGCAGTGCTTCCAGGTTATAGGGGATGCCGGATAATTATTGGCTGACGCTGGTCATGTGAGCACCACGACATGGCAGCCAGTGTTCTGACGTAGTACCAAGAAGAACTGCACTGTGTTTACAGCGCGAATAGTGTAGGAGTCTGACAGAAGAGAAGAAATTGTTGAACAAAGTCATTTTTGGTTTTTTTTTTTGCACACAAAAAGTATTCTCATAGCTTCATAATATTACATTTGAACAACTGGAGTCACATGGACTGTTTTAAGATGAGTCTTTACTACCTTTCTGGACCTTTAAAGTTGTAATGACGTTGCTGTCTATGGAGGGATCAGAAAGCTCTCAGATTTCATCAAAAATATCGTCATTTGTGTTCCGAAGATGACAAAGGTCTTACGTGTTTGGAACGACAAAGGGCGAATAATTGACATAATTTTTTTTTTTGGGTGACCTATCCCTTTAATACCAGAAAAATGACATGTATATTAGTATAATAGTATTTACTAAGACATATAAACATATATGCACAAAGTCTCCACTATCGCTCCCAGCAGGACGTGGTTAGTAGGTTTGTTTTGGACTGAATACATGGAAAATCCTCATGTTCTTGTGTGGCTAAACAGCCGGAAGTTATAAATAAAGCCTGTTCTTTATCTGCAGCTGTGCACTATTGAGAGTGTGTTGCTTGCGACTAAAGCAGAGCCATATTCGGTCAGCTGGACGAGAGGGGTAAGTGCGGCCCGGGGCCCGTGCATCAAACAGATAGAGCTCACTATCCAGCACATATTAGTTAGTCTTCAAGTCTAGTTGAAGGGTTCCTGTGGCTCAAAGAGTAGATCATGGATTGGATTTCTGGGGAATGCATGAACTGATAAAATGTATACTTTGAATGATTCTTTGGATAAAAGCGTCTGCCAAATGCATTAATGTGAAGTGTTGAAGTCTAAAAGCTAGTGAGCCTCCTTAATGTCAACTAGGCAGCAGCATAACAGAAATGAAGCATCATAAAGTGAGTGATTTGACACTCTACATAGACAACAAAGTCAATGCACAACAAAAATAATACTCTTCATGTGACACACACTCGCTTACAAGTGATTTCAATGGCCATGGCCATCTACATAAACTTTAAAATACATTATCATACACAAATCTGGCAAAATAGTATTTGAAAATATATATATATTTTAGTAACATAATATACATTACTGTTCAAATGATGGACTTAGTGTGATTTTCTAAGCCTACTAATACTTTATTCAGCAAGGATGTGTTAAATTTATCAACAGTGACAGCTAAATATTTCTATTTTAATTTTCAACATTGATAATAATCATAAATGTTTCTTGAGCGGCAAATCATCATATTAGAATGATTTCTGAAGAATCATGTGACACTGAAGACTGGAGTAATGATGATGCAAATTCAGCTTTGATCACAGGAATAAATTACATTTTAAAATACTATATTCACATAGAAAACAGCTATTTTAAATGGTAATAATATTTCACAATATTACTGATTTTACTGTTTTTCAATTAAATAAATGCAGCCTTGGCGAAAATATTGAAGACATCACCAAACATTTCTCAACACAGTCTACCATTGTGTCATGGTTTTCTTGCTGCAATGCATTCTGGGATTGCAAAGACATGCTAAAATTGGACAAAACGAGGTATCTTAAAAAGGTAGCATCACATGAAGCAGCTTCTCATCAAGATCACACTGTGTGAGGCCTATATATATGCCATCTAGGTAGATAGCTCACTAGGTAGTCCTACATGTCATATATCCCTGGCATGAGGACAGAGTTAAACACACCCATGAGCTAACAGACTTAAACTGTGCCAAAGCTATTTAGATACATTGTATATGTTTTCCATTCAGAGCGTGAGCCAGAGGAAGTTGGTTCATTCCCAAGCGCAGTCACTTGATCCTGTTCATTTTATTTATAGCACACAATACGTCTTCCACCATTTGAGGCCTGATCAAAAACATCAGTTTGCTGAATTGCCATTACCGGAGGCAAAGCAGACGTCATGGCACACGGGATTCAGCAAAGCTAAACGCCTCCGGGTCCGAACCCTCTGTTTTCACTTCCTTTAGACCAAAATCCCACTCAAATCCCATCGCTGAACCATGAACCACCCTCAATATTTCCCCTCTCTCTCTCTCTCATGCCACTTTATAAGACTAGATCCAGTCTGGTCCTCGGATTAAAACAGCCTCAAATGGGATTTAAGAAGCAGCTTCCGTAGAACTAAAACGAGAGCGGTCTTTAGCACGGCTCGAAACAACATCACTGCTGCAAATAAAGCAGTCGGAGATATTACACAACTCACTGTCTTTACTCATCTGGAAAACAGGGAAGCAAATGGTGTTCTTTTTTTTTAAAGAAGTCTCTTCTGCTCACCAAGGCTGCATTTATTTGTTTAAAAATACAGTAAAAACAGCAATATTGTGAAATATTATTACAGTTTAAAATAACTGGTTTCTATGTGAATATATGTTAAAATTTAATTTATTCCTGTGATCAAAGCTGTATTTTCAGCATCATTACTCCAGTCTTCAGTGTCACATGATCCTTCAGAAATCATTCTAATATGATGATTTGCTGCTCAAGAAACATTTTTGAATATTATCAATGTTGAAAACAGTTCATATTTGTGTGGAAACCGTGATACACTACAATTAAAAAGTTTGGGGTAAGAAAGATACTTTTATAAATGATTTCTATTTCTATTGTTTTGAGCTTTTTATTCATCAAAGATTTGAAGAAAAAAAAAGTATCACAGTCTCCACAAAAATACGAAGCAGCACAACTGTTTTCAACATTGATAATAATCAGAAATGTTTCTTGAGCAGCAAATCATCATATCAGAATGATTTCTGAAGGATCATGTGACACTGAAGACTGGAGTAATGATGCTGTAAATTCAGCTTTGATCACAGGAATAAATTACATTTTAACATATATTCACATAGAAAACAGCTGTTTCAAATTGCAATAATATTCCACAATTTTTACTGTATTTTGATCAAATAAATGCAGCCTTGGTGAGCAGAAGAGACTTCTTTCATGAAGTCTATAATCATAATGTTCTTCATCTGCTCATCTCTTGGTTGTGTTGAAATACAACCAGAGGACAGAATCATGAAAGTATTGAAAGTATAAATCTCTCAGATGAGACTGGGATCCCTTTCCTCCAGCTTCACAGTGTCTGTAATGTACTTCTCTACAGCAGGTTTAACAGGACAGCGGGACGCTCACTTCTCACACTCTCTGCATGCAATATCCACGAGGAAGAAAAACCAGATTGACAATGTTTTCCATTCCGGCTCGCGCTCCACAATGACAGGTCTGTCTCCGGGGGAACGTGTGGCCTTTAAAATAAAAACCCTTCACCGGTGGAAATCTGTGATGGACCAATAACAGCTGCTTTTGTTAGAACAAACTAATGTTATATGGCATAATTAAATATTATATGTTCTAAAACATAAAACATGCGTACAAATGAATATTTCATAATTTGTACCCCTGATATTTTAAGTTAATATTTCAATAATTTAATAACATATCATAATCAACTTGTTCACGGCAAGGTGATTATTGTTAGCAAAATCTAAAACTATAAAAAAAAAAAAAAATTATCTGAATTAAAGCTGAAATCAATTAAAATATAAATATTAGATGAAAAACGTCAACTAAACAAAATTGAGAAATGTTGCTTTTGCAATTAACTGAAATAAGTTTAGGGTGAAGCACTTAAATTATCAACTGGAAATAAATAAAAACTAAAACTGAAATAAAATAAATTCAACCTAAATAGTAATATTTAAAAAAAAAAAAGGCTAAAGATTTAAATGAAATATATAACAGCATATACATTTTAGTAAAATAATATTATTTTAAATATTTTTTATATTTAATATACAGTTTTAATTATATTTATTTGGATCTAAAATGTTATTTTCAAATTAATTATTGTAATTGACCATTTTTAAGATTTAATTATTATGAATTAATATAAGTAAAGTAATAATGTACATTATAGTATTTTTATTAATATTTAATCAGTATTTATTTATAATTATGTATGCAGTTATGACAAATGAGAGGCTACATGTAATATTTGGACTTAATAGATGCATTTATCAAACTGCAGGATTATTTTAAATCTAAAAAACTAAAACAAAACAACGATAACAAAAAAATAATAATATTGAATGAGGGACTTAAAGGGTTAGTTCACCCAAAAATGAAAATTCTGTCAGTAATTACTTACCCTCATGTTGTTCCAACCCCGTGAGACCTTCGTTCATCTTCGGAACACAAATTAAGATATTTTTGATTAAATCTGAGAGCTGTCTCACTCCTCCATAGGCTTCTAAGACATTATAACTTGCTGGCCCAGAAAATAAATTAAAGACATCGTTAATATAGTCCAAGTGACTACAGTGGCTACAATCTTAAGTTTATAAAGCGACGAGAATACTTTTTGTGCGCAAAAAACAAACAAAAATAACGACTTTATTCCACTATTTATTTCCTTCTCTCTGAGACTCGAGTTTTTTAACGTAGTGTTTTAGCGCAGCGCGTCTGTGTTGCACGTCACCACGTAGGCTCACTATTGGCCGACGCTGGTCATGTGTGTCATGCGTGTGACGTACAACACAGAAGCGCTGCGCTATTACACTACGTGAAAAACTCGAGGCCCAGAGAGAAGGAAATAAATAGTGGAATAAAGTCGTTATTTTTTTATTTATTTTTTCGCACAAAAAGTATTCTCGTCGCTTTATAAACTTAAGATTGAGCCACTGTAGTCACTTGGACTATATTAACGATGTCTTTAATTTATTTTCTGGGCCAGCAAGTTATAATGTCTTAGAAGCCTATGGAGGAGTGAGACAGCTCTCAGATTTAATCAAAAATATCTTAATTTGTGTTCCGAAGATGAACTTACAGGGTTGGAACAACATGAGGGTGAGAAATTACTGACAGAATTTTCATTTTTGGGTGAACTAACCCTTTAAGAAACCAGAATATCAGAGAGACTTTCAGTGGGCTCTAGCAACTACCTGTAGAAAACAGTAGATGTTGGAGAACTGCAGATGAAGCAGAGATTTCTGAGTTGCTGTAACATGTATGATATCACGCTGGTTTGAAGCACAATGACCCGTCAGCTTCTGAGGGCACAGCAACATGACACACACCACTGAAAATAGGGCATTGTACATCTACTCCAGCCTTTGCTGTCAGATAACGGGCTGAGGGAGAGACCCGGGAACTGGAAAACACAATTAAGACGGTCTCCAGGATCAGAGGAGACTTCAGAAAACACACGCTTCAACAACAACTTCCACCCTTGAATCCTGTCAGACTCAACACGAAGAGAAGAAACACAGCAAGCGCTCGTCAATCAGCTTACTTAAACAGAATCTGTTTGGTCTGGGACTCTCTTTATCATGTGTGTTTCCAGAACCAGCTCTGGCTGATAACACACACGGTTGTTCAGCCCTCAATCACTTCACACACTGAGGTTATCAGCGCTACAGTGTGTGTGTGTGTGTGTGTGTGTGTGTGTGTGAGAGACACACAGCCCAGACTGAGACTACATTCACATACTAATCAGAGCTAATGTAGAGGTATTATTTGACACCAGAAAGTGCATGTAAACTAATAATTATTACCATTTTTATATACTAGTTTTATATGGTACTCCAAGGTACTTCAAAGACAACCATGGTACTTTGATGGTACATGTTCAAAAACCAACTTATTACTATAATACATCGAAAATATGGTATTACTATTGTAAATATCTAAAAAGAAAAATCAATATAACTTTTGAACAACAATATTAACAAAGCATTGTTACAAAGTACATCAAAAAATATGAAATTACCATTGTAAACATCCAAAATTATAGTACTATCAATGTACATATATAAAACACTATGGTAATACCATGGTACTTGTCTGAAAAACAGTGTTGCCATCGTACATCTCCAAAAATATTGTAATACTCTGGTCCATTTAAAAAACAAAACAAAAACAAACAACTATGGTATTACCATAGGTACTTCCATGGTATTACATACACCATGGTACATTGTATCACAAATTGATACAATTTCTAGTACTCAGAAATTGCTAGTAAATTTAACAAATAATTACAAAGAAACGGCAAGTAACAAATTGAATCGAAATTTTGGCGTACCTTCCTGTGTCCGCTCTCTCCAGGCGAGCTTTCAGACAGCATCATCTTCATGTATTCTTCTTTACACATGTTGGGCTGCAGACCCGTGTCCTTCAGTTTGTCCCGTTCTCTCTCCTGTATCCGACCGGAAGTCTCTCCGGCGTACAGCTCCCTGTGGGAACACACACACACACACACACACACACACACCGATCATAAACACAGGCCCATGATGCTGGCGTTCAGGAGTCAGGGATGAACAAGGGTTACTCAAACACGAAGGATCCAGGGTCTGTCTGTGTCTTATTCTTTTGTCTCTTTTTTGACAACATGTGTGAAGCATTGAGAAGACGGAGAGTGAGGATTACAGGAGATCTGGTTCGTGTACTGATCATCAGTATCACACAGAACACTAAACTGTGAGTTCAGAACACTAACATCTTGAGAATGTTTGTAACACATCCTTCCATCGTGTAAAAAGGAGGAAAGGGAAAGATAGTGGCGGGAGCAATGTGACCTTGATAGTGTTGTGACTGCGTGCAGTGTGTGTGTGTGTGACTGGCAGGGTGTTAGATAGCTGTCAGACAGCATGCACAAACAAACAAACACACACACACACACACACACACACACACACACACACACACACACACACACACACACACACACACACACACACACACACACACACACACACACACACACACACACACACACACACACACACACACACACACACACACACACACACACACACACACACACAGACTAAAACTACACCGGAACAACATGAGAAATCATATATTAAATACAAGATGAACTCTGTTGACATTACCTGGAGCAAGACTTTAATCATCATTTAACTATTTAAACATTAAATATGTGAATAGGGATTAACAACCCAATACATGGCACACTGACAAAACACAACACACACAAATATATATATATAGGTATATGTGTATATGTATACGTGTATGTATATACATGTATATACATGTATAGGTATATATATATATATATATATATATATATATATATATATATAAATAAATAAATAAATAAATAAATAAATAAATATATATATATATATATATATATATATATGTATATATATGTATATATATGTATATATATGTATATGTATATATGTTAGGGGTGTAACGATACGCGTATTCGTATCGAACCGTTCGGTATGAGGCTTTCGGTTCGGTTTGGCAAGCGCGGGTGGCAAGCGTGCTCATAGAGGCTGGCGCGACCACAACATCAACTGGCAAATGCAATGTAAGGAACGAAACTGAGCTACTCTTATCGTGTTTGTGTGGACCATTTATCAGTTTTGACCTGTGAAGCGGGACTCGCGAGCCCTATGCGCGAGCCTGATCAAGAAACACCACACAGCGCTAAGAGATCCAGACCAGTAAAGAAAGCATTTGAATTACAAATGCTTTTTTAATTCGCCACTGAAGTAATAACATCGCTGCGAGATCTAGTGAGAAACATGCACATTTCTCTGTTATTAACGGATCAAACAGCGCTGACGTGGAAACCAGGAAGAAACATCGTGCCATGAATGAACTGGCCGGTGTCCACAGATCAGCAACATTCACCGTGGAATGGATTTGCTGTAGTAACACTAACTGCAAGGTATGGAAGTTTGTCAGGAATAGTGGGCTGTAATGCTTTCAAGTAACATTACGTCGGTTTTATTTTGACATTATGAATACAATTGCTGCCCTCAAATGTTAATCTGAACTAAAATAAACCTTTGTTTATAACTAGCCTGCTACTTCAATATTACATTTCATTTTGTCCAAGGAGCTGTTTTGTTTTATATGCTCATAAGAAGAGTCAAGTATAGCTCCATTATTGCTCAGTAAAAAAAGCAACAAAAATAAAAAAATAAAAAAATCATTCTTTATGATTATTTATGATTATTTCATTAAATAAAAAAATTATAAAAAAAAAAATTTAATTCAAGGAAATTTCTCTGGCATTTATTTATTTTTGCTGTATGGAAAACGTACCGAACCGTGACACAAGTGTATCGTATCGAACCGAACCGTGAATTTTGTGAACCGTTACACCCCTAATATATGTACATGTATATATATATATATATATATATATATATATATATATATACACACACACACATATATATATACATATATATATACATATATACATGTATATACATGTATATACATACACGTATACATATATACATATTTGTGTGTGTTGTGTTTTGGCATGTGCCAATTATTTAATTATCGTAATTATATGTTTTTTTTTTTAAAGCTATTAAATAATAACAATAAAATTAATATGCTACAATTGTGTGTGTATATATATATACATATACATACACAATTGTAGCATACTAATTTTATTGTTATTATTTAATAGCTTTAAAAAAGAAATACATATAATTACGATAATTAAATAATAATTACATAAATATTAATAAAATAACATAAAATAAAATAAATACTATTTTTGGGCATGTACACACACACACACCCTGTTTACACCTGGTATTAAGATGCATTTTGGTCGATCGGATCACAAGTGGACAAAACTAAATACAGGTGTAAACGGGGTATAAAACGTTTTGAACATCTGGTTCAAAAACTTGAATGCACTAGAATATATGTCGGTTAAACCTGCAGTATTCAGTGGCTAACATCCTCGGGCTGACACACTTCCACAGGGGAAACAATGACAGGCATTTCCATGCAGAGCATAATTTCTTCTAGAAAGTAACAGGCAGAACGTAAAGGTAACTAATATACAAGCTGTTAAAATACTTAGTGATTGTGTAAATACTGCAGGTGAGTTAATTAATACTGTGAGAAGGTCACATTCAGACGGTGCAGTGTGTGTGTCGTCAGGCTAAAAATAACAAGTGAGCAATGCAGCGAAAATCCAAACGAGTGCAATAGTGAAGAGGTCGTATTAAAACTCACTCAAAGCCCGCAGGCGCTGGACTGTGTCATCACAGCTGTCTGGCACTAGCGCCGCGGCTTCAACACACTTGGTGACCCATTGGCCTTTACTGGTGTGTGTGTCTATGAGCAACTGTTGATATGAGCACTACAGGCTACGTCTGAGCCTGACAGAAACTGTCGAGGTGAGCAAGGAGACGAGGGTCGGTGTGGCACAGCGGGGGGGATTTCAACTCGAGACATTTACACTCAGTGTGGAGAACAGAAAGGTCAGGGGTCAAAGGGGAAAGTTCACTAACAGTGTGAGCACAAACATACACAGTGGGGGTGTGTGTATGTACCTGGACCGCTCGGCTAGAGCCTTCAGAAGGAAAGACAACAAGCTCTCGGCTCCACTGAGCAAAAGAAGCCGAGGAAAGTAGAAGAAACAGAATAAAGTTAGCAGCTGGTGAGAGGTTTATAGTGTCAACGGGAAAAAAGCTTCATTAGCAGGCACAATAAATGTGAGCATTATTGGATGATTTGTCTAAAGGCTGAGTTGCGTAACGTGGAATAAACAAAGAATGGAGATGCTAACTGCATTACAAGGCTTCTTTTATAACAGCTGGGGAAAACAGCTCAGCCACACCATCAATCTAAGAAGAACAAAAGACATTACTGGAGAGATGGACCTGAGAGAGTTTCAACAAGAGCATAAGCACACACTCGCTCTTCTAGCTGAATGTAGATGTAACATAGGCGTCTATTGTTTTCAGATAAGTCTAATTATAAATAATTATAGACAATAGAGGGAATGCATTGACGTCACTTTCCCGCAGGAATGCCCATCAGCCGGAGTGGCAGAAGAGCTGCTGTGTGACTGGAAAACTCCAGTAAAACAAATGATTATCAGTTTAAACTAAAGGTTGGACTCGATATAGTGTTCCTTACAACTTACCAAAGATCCAGTGATCCGTGTATATTGACATGCAGCCAGGAATAGTGTTTCCTGACATTAATATGTGCCTGATTTAAACGCCGGGGAAATACATAAAGCCAATTTGCCTGTGAACGCTTTAAATAAATACAATATAGGTCTAAATCTGGGTGATCACTTATATCAATGTTATAAATAACGTCATATCGTCCAGCTTTAAAGGACAAGTTCGGTATTTTACACTTAAAGGCCTGTTTACAGATCGTATCTGATGAAATAGAACGGTTAAGATTAAAATTTGGACACATGCTCCTGTCCCGAGAATTTTAGGTTTATTTCGCTTTTGTGGACCTATTTTGCCAAACGCGTCACACCCGTGATTCTTCCGTTGAGAGCTTGAATAATAGACACTCCAGCCCAGTTGGTGGCGATAATGCACCTTTGCCAATTGCAAGCAAACCACAGGCATTTCATTGAATACACAGAAGAAGCAGAAGAAGAAGCGGCGGAGTAATATCGCAAAGGTGCTGCGGTCTCACAGCACGTCCTATTAAGTCAATGGAGTTGGACAAAAACTACGATAAAACCTGTTGGAATGCATCTTTTTCAGCGATTTTTGATGGAACATATCAGTGAACACCCCGACCACTCGGTGAGTTTCACGTCTTTGTAAACGAAAGTTTAATGTGTTTTTAGGACGGAATCTTCCAGTGCATATAGACAACCATTGTGGGGGTGGGGGGGGAAGCGAAATAAACCTAAAATTCTCGGGACAGCAGCATGTGTCCAAATTTTTATCTTAACCGTTCTATTTCATCAGATACGATCTGTAAACAGGGCTTTAAGTGTAAAATACCGAACTTGTCCTTTAAAACTTGTATAGTATTTTGTCAGTGTTTATTTAAAAACATCCAATTATGCAGAATATACGATGGTAAATATTTAATTGATGAGTTGTCAATACAATATATGACAATGCAATATATAGTGTATGATTTTACCCCTAAATTCAGCGTATTGACACAAAATGATAACTGCAAATCCACCTTTCTCTGCCTGGATCCAGTTGTTTCTGTGAATTGCAGCGATCCATTTGCTTTTCTTTTCTGTAGCTTTCAGCAGTCTGTAAAAATATACCTCTGATTTCTTGTCAAATCTAGTTGTACAGTCAATCTCAAAGCTCTATCCCGTTTTAGATGTGTTTTGTGTGTTTTTCGCAGCATTCGCACTGAAAACCAATGCTGTCACTCAGTGTTTCTGCCACTCAGTGTGTGTAACCGCAGTCACTCCGGCCAACGGTGACGTCACGCGCACACACTCTATAGATAGATTGATAGATAGATAGATAGGTAGGTAGATAGATTCATTCAAATTCCTGTGAGATGTGACCAAATCAATTCAATATAAGGTGAATTGAGGTATTTTGGGCCACTTTTTGACCATCATCTCAATGCCGAAACTGGCCAAATATACATTAATTCATTCAACATAAATTAATACCAGTCTTTTCCCACTAACGTCACCATGATCTAAAAACAAAAACTTCTAAAAGATCTCCACCATGGCTCCCTAGAAGGACGGGAAGCAAAACTAGAATACTAAAAGAAAAGTGTCTGTGGCTCAATCGTTTCCCCTTCAGGATCTGTCTAGAGTCCAGTGCTAAACACTGATCTTCTGTGTGGAATGGTACAGTAAACAAAGACTGGACATCAACGTGTAGATCAATAATGAGGGGAGACACATGCCAAGTATATTACGTTTGCGTGCTTACAGAGCTGCTACTGATGGTTCATTCCAGGCCGCGGTAATACACGGATCGATAGAGGAAATATCCACTTTGATCAGTAACCTATTGCAGATGTTTTTTTTGTCCTTGAAAACTGGAATTGCATGATGATTGTGCCAGAGGAGAGATTAATTGGACAAAAAGAAGTGAGAGACCTTTGCCGGTGGCTAAATCCAGCCTCGGAATAGATTGGTCTCTCCTGGCCTTTTAAACCAGACGCTTAATGAGTCACACTGGCACAAGATTGGAGGGCAAGAATAAATTTAATCAAATCTAAAGCCCAACCTAATTGTTCACATTAGGAAATCACAATACAACTCCTTTTAAACATAGTTTTACTTGAGTGCTTTACACGCACTAGAGATTTTGAGGTCTCAGAGTATGTGGTTATGGCCAATGTTAAATTAAATTATACAACAAATTACTCTCATAAGCGTCTTAGCTTTTATAATGCTGCTTTTAGTGGCCTAAACAATTAAATAAAGCCTTCTCTCCAACCATACCAGTAGATGCATCCTATTTAGTTATGCACTGATATGGAAATTTTGGTTAATACTAATAATTAATGGTCTGTCTGAATACTCGATTCTGATTGGCGGAAAGGTGTGCAATAAAACCATTTAATGCAAAGGTAGCTCCAAGTCAGTTTAACACACATACGTTTACTGACTCGCACACAGAGATTGGAGATCGGGCTGCACACACACAGAAGCAGGAGCACAGAAGCTTGTTGTGATCGCTGCCCCATGACTTTTAATAATAAATTAACTTTGCTTCTGAATCGCTAGAGTATATTACTCTGCAAGAAGGTGGTAACGTCACTGTTTTTGAAGCAATTTAACTCACAGCTTTATGGCTAATACAGAGATCATTTACACATGCATCTCTCTCTCTCTCTCTATATATGCAAATTCATTCAAATAAATGTAAACACTGTAAACATCAATGATAGCTTTAACTTGTCAAAGCTGGCAAATGACCATGGTATAAATGGGATAATCCATGCATTAAACGATTTGAACGTTTTGTTTCCTGACATAAAAATAAAACAATGCCTGAATAATACAAGCAAGTCATTAAAATGTCCTTGAATGTCAAGTAATAGACGACATTATCAAATCAAAATGCATGTGTCATGGATCAAGAACATGGAACGTTTACTCAGATCCAGCATGATTGTTTCTGTACATGTGAACGGATAGGTCAACTAAAAATGAAATGGGATTGTACCATTTGGCTACTTCATATGTGAAGGCACCAATCAAAGTCATCATGGTGAGCAGCATCTGAATTAATATAATCAATAATTTATTGGGTTTAATATATCAGCCTAATTTTCTTAGTGGACTGTTAGCAATAACATTAAAAATGATAAACGATACTGATTATTGTGCATCCCTAATCCACACATCCACACACTCACCCACACTCGGACTGAATTGGGGGCTCGTCCGGGACCGGTTTGTCATCGGCCCTCCTACGGCGGCTGTGTGTGTGTGCGTCAGTGCAGGACCCGGGCTCCTGGCTACTGTAGGGAACGGCCTGGGCTCCGGGATGTTCTGGAGAGGGCGTGAACTGGGAGCTGTGGGGTAAGGGGCTGCCGGAGTGGTGGGAGCCACTGGCCAGCGCACATGAGATAGTGAAACGTGAGAACCGGCAATCAAAACAATATGAAATGACTTCCTGTACTAATTAATTTAAGCAGCGATGGTTAGAAGACGACGGGAAATAAATATACAGGTCTGAAAACGCCCAAGAGTAATTAGATCAATAGTGATCTAATTCCAAGAACAATCCCCAGGGATTCTGCATTGACAGTGTTCTGTTCGGGCATCTTTTGAAATGCATTCACAAGACAAACATGCACTCAAAATCACACACATCAGAACTGACAACATGGCTACGAGCAGGACCCTGACCTTTCTACTACAACATGACAGCTGCCATTCTCTCCGGTCCATCTCAGGGAGACTTTTTACCATTTTTCTGCCTTTTATGTAACAGTCTATGCTTTCAAGGGTTTAGTTGACATAACTGTCCTCCAAGAGGCTCCAATAATACTCCCTAAAATAGTGTACTTTTGAAACCTCACTTATCAATGCATTTGAAGACAACTCGCCCTGAACAATATAAGAACACTCTGAACATAACAGAAGGTAGATATTTTCTTCCTGAATTGCTCTGCAGTGCAAAACAAAAGAGTTTCATTGTATGGATGGAAAATAACCCATGTAAACATTTAAGCACCATACACAAAGCTATCTATATTTCCTAATGTCCTAAGTTATCTTAATTGCACAATCCCCACAACCACCCTGGACAATGCAAAAAATCCTTATAGTGGGTCTGTCCCATTTTCACTATGGTTCTCTGGCAGGAAAATCCTCTACATGAGTAATATTGAGGTAACTGACCCAAGACTGGATCTGCTACTTGAAGATTAACTGATTAACTGGACTGGAATCACAGGAAATCATTTCCAGATTTTTCCGCTATGCTACCGGAGTATTCCAGATATATGGTTCAAAAGTTTGGGGTCAGTACGTTTTTTTGCGACAGTAAAGATATTTATAATGCCCCAGAAGATTTCTATTTAAAATAAATAATGTTTTTTTTTATTTATTTTTTTACTTTATATTCATCAAAGAAACCTGAAAAAAAAGTATCAAAGTTGGTTTTTGGTTTGAAGCAAAAACATGCTCTTTTTGTGTGTATATCTTTAAATGCAAATGAGCTGCTGCTCCCCGCCCCCTTTTCCAGAAGAGGGCGGAGCCTTTACAACTTGGGCTTCGGATACTCCAGCAACAACAAAACAGGAAACAGCATGGGGCCGTTTCCACAAATGCGTTTCTGCATTCCACTGCGCTGCTTTTCCATTATTTTCTATGTAAACAAGCGCTAAACGGACCTTGCATTGTTTTCTCCCATTCAGGTGCCACAATGTGAAAGATGAGAGCACCAAGGTCAAACACGTCCATCTAGCACGTTAACATAGAAAAGCAATGGAAAAGTAAGGCAGTGGAATGGAAACATGCATTCTGTTTTCATTGATAACATTTAGACTGTTTATCACATAGCTGAGACATTCTTGTGAAGCTCACTCAGAGGAGCAGCTAAGCTAACAGGGCAGATTCTGTGAATTTTACATAATAGGTCACTTTCAGCATCTTCAAAGTGAGAACAGAAAGTCAGTCATAGCAATTTAAATGCAAAAAGTCTGTTGGCTTGCTGTTAAAAAAAGCACCATCCCTCTCTCTCCAAGAGAATACACACAGCTGGATATATAAAATATCCAGATACTGTGGAATGCTTCCAGTCTGCTATCTGTTATTGTTTATAAATATGTGCATATTCTTCCAGTTACACACAATTTTTGTATCTGGATATGTAAATAAGAGTGGAAGCATTCCACATGGTCTGAGTGGGAGTCTAACCATTAGGCTAATCAATAATGTTGGCAAAAACACACCGCTTGGAACCATTTGAATATAACCAGCCAGGAAATGCATGATCCGTTCAGCCTCAAGCTACACATCTGACCTGTTTATGTTCTCCTATACATCAGCACTCTTTTGCTCACCTGGAATGAGATGAGATCTCGCTCAGGTCTCCTATACTCCCCTCCGCGGGTGTGTGTCCGGCGGCCAGAGCCGAGGCGTAGCTCTGAGGAAGGTACAACCTCCCGTGGTCCTCCTCCATTGAACCTTCTTCAGTCAGCTCCGGTGTCCAGGGGTGTCCCGGATCAGACGCGCCCCGGCCCTGGAGCACGACGCGGGCCACAGATGCATTGGCCACCCCTGGGGTCATGCTACAGGGCGCAGTGTCAATGCCGCTGTCAGTTGAGGCTCCTTTAATGTAGGTGAGACCCAGCATCTCTGGATCCATCAGGTCCCCGGAGCCGAAGTGCTTCTCATCACTGTTACTGCTGGAGGCATTGCTGGACAGAGTGTTACTGCTGGAGTGGCTGGAGTTCTTATCGCCGCCCTGCTGGAGGAAGACACACACACACACACAAAGGAAACATTAATAATAGGGATAATAAACCTGCTACTGTCTGTCATTAAGGATAATCAAAGAGCAAAACAAAAAGAGAAATCATTCACTGCTCTAGACTGAATAACTTTTGTAGCTTTAATAAGGATTAATCTATATTTCATTTCTAATTTATGCAGTGAAGACTGTGAAGTGTTTGATAACTTTATTCAGTTTCTATATATTTCCTACCTTTTAGACCTACCTGAAAGTTCAAAGTTACATGGATCAAACACTGAGAAAACAATAACTTTTTGTGCATTTTAACAGGACAAGTAGAAACTGAACTGGTGTGACTGGGCCAATAGAAACAACTGAGCCCTGATTTATTGATTGATTTATTGAATTTGAATGGGTTTATGTGAAGATTGTTTTAATGAAAGAAGGCCTCAATTTTAACCATTAAGTATAGCCATTCAGCATCACAGTATAATTGAAAGCTATACATTTTAACATTTATTAGGCTTTAAAATATATAACAATTTTTAATTTAAAATACAGTCTAGTGTCTTTATGTTGTCTCTACTGTGCATTAATTTGGAGATTAAATGTGAAATTATTACAATATGAAAATATATTAAAAACTTTAATGTTAGGTGCGATTTTTTTTTTATACACAAATATATATTAAAAAAATGTAATTAAGAACTGGCAGCATAAATACCAAGGCTCAATTTTTCAGTATCTCACATTGCAACAAACAATACACATCATGCCATTGTCTACGTGACGTTTTGTGCTTGCTAGCATATTTTATCATCTATAATTCTAATTAGCAGATGGAAAACAGGTCGCATTCGCTGTCATATTCTTTGTCATGTGACACCTTCTTTAGTCCAAACTAATATCATGCCAATTTAAATGTACCACTGCACACTGCAAAGACCAGCAAAACTAATTACTGTGAGGTAATGAATAATTCTGTGACTGGTGGTAATGTATGCAAATATGAGCTGTACTCATTAATTAGTGCGCAGACAATAGGCGTAATAAATTAAAAGAGGGGAGCCTGTGGTGAATGGCGCCATGTACATCTCCCAGTGGATACGGCCAACAGCATTTTAGACAATGCAACAGACATTAGAGACCATTTCAGAGATGAAAAGGTTTGTAAGTTATTGATATAGATGGTAAAAGGCAAACAGACACAACAAACATAATTAAGAGACTGTGAATCTGACATTAAACCTGCTTTTAGACTGACATGAACTGATCCAACACACTCATTAATGCAGCTGTAAAACACATTCCACTTAACATGGATAATGAGACAGTCCTTTAATCTATCATGGTTTTCCATATTTGTTCAGAGGCTCTACAGCTGCAAAACCCCCTATAGCTCTTCATCACACACACGATAAATCATATGTTGTAGATTAAACATCCCCAGGATCTAAAACTTTTCAATGCAACTGAGTTGCTAACTGAGAAAAGCATTCGAGAACATGGCACTCGAGATTCATTTGAACAGCATGAAGTGGTAAAAATTGATTGGGTATTATACTTAACGTGGGATGGAATGAATTAAGACATTATATGCCATTTTCTTTAATATAAATTGTTCAATTAATAAAGTAACGTGATTAAAAACTGCAGTGATTGCACATCAGAATAGAGGCAAACGCTTCCTACAGTCACTGAAAGAGAAAAGGCCTGAATTTGAAGGAAATTAGAAGTAATAACATTAGTGTAAGTGAAACGAAGTAATTAACATTCATTTACCTTGAAGGAAAATGAAGATGTTCGTACTACAACACAGTTTAACAGCAAAAAAGGATCACTATTATGCAAGGCCTGGCAACGTTTTACTTAATTTCTGTAAAAATACATTTAAAATCATGCAAACACACATCCACCATAAACTCTTTTGCCTGGTGGTCTAAAGTCTGCATTTACATGCATGCATTTAGATTCTAAAGTACGATTGGTTAATAACGTTTAAGGCGGGGCTCAATGAAAGCTCAATTATATTGAAGTAAATCCAAATGTAAGAGTAATACAGCCAGCAGCGAAATTACGATGCTTTCTAAGATACTTCATTTGCAGACATACATCCTTACAAAAACGCACTTGCAACAAGCTCTAAACACTCAAAAGTATAAATAAAATATTTCAAATGTAATTAAGAATTGATTTCACTCAATATTTGTGTGCACTACGCTTATTAGAGCATAACACTAGCTATGTTTCCATGCAAAGTTGCAATTTTAAAAACATTTGCGAACAAAGCCCTGTTTCCATCCCATGTGTTCAAGAGAACAAAACCATCACTTCCCAGGAAATTGGTGCAAAATATCTGTAATAAAACTGGAAGTTGCTGCAATCGGGAAAGAAACTGTGCCTCTTTTTTCATGCATGGGTCTCAGAACGCGCAGACGAAACGCTATAAACGCTTGCTATCTTGCTATCTTGCGTTCGGAGAAGGATACCAGATGTTTGGGAACGCAATCGTGCGAGACAGTTCTGGGAGGTCATTATACAAACTATTTAGGGTGGTTAGTCCTGTTATCCAATCACATCCCCTGTTGAGGAGTCACATGACTTTTTTTTTTTTTATGCGCATCAAGGGATTTATTTGGCAAATGTTTTTCCATAGTAATTTATGCGCATATCTTCTTATCCAATGGAAAATCTGTATACCTCAATTAAGCACATGAGTTTTTTTAATGCACATTATTTTGCATTTAGCATTCCCAAAACTTACATAAAAATAGGAAACATTCAGTTAACTTAGTGTTAAAGCCAGACTCATTAGCAGAGATTCTACATACAAACATCATTTCAAATCAGTCTACAGGAGCCCTGCGTAAAACGAGCGTAATTTACTTTGAATTGGCTGCCGGTGGTCAGATGCTATTACTGGAGCAGGGAGTGAGAGATATTGGGTAAAACTAACATTGAAGGTGAGAGAGATGGCGAGAGAGACAGACAAACACGAGCACAGAGCGCCAGCACCAAGGGCAGACTGACCTTATCACCATTCATTCATCACACTGATGCACACACACACTGACAGCACGACTAGCGGGGCTCCGTGTGTGTGTGTGTGTGTGTGTGTGTGTGTGTGTCATATCAAGCTTTTCAACCTACTGTACGTAAAGACGAGCTGGAACATCTCCAAAGCAGCAGATCCAGGAGAGCCAATGTTACTTGATTATAGGGTTGATATGTGAAGTGTAAGTCTCACTTACTACATTAAAACACATTCTGACACTGTTCCCGCAGTAAATTTCCCAGAGGGAATTCCCCAAGATTATGAATTAGTCCGGCATTTATAAACATACAGTTGCATATATAAACAAATCCCTGCTGGCTAGCCAACTAACCGACTGAATTATAAATAAACCACATGGTTTATTTTGTCAGCGGTCTTCTGAACTTTGAATGAACTGGAACTCATAACCTTCTTTATTTACAGTGTGTGTGTGTGTGTGTGTAAGATGACCGGGATTTTGCCAAGTAGGACATCAGTGTTGGTCTAAACCACACATTTTTAGCGTTAGATTTGCGGCTTAAACAAGATTCTTATTTCTTTTTGATTTTAGGGCAGTGGTCCTCAACCAATGATTTTTAATAATACAAAACACACATTAAAGATGCTAAAAACAACGAAAAATCTAAATATTTCTATTCATCCTCTCAGTAACGGCTTTATTTCTTTGAGGAAATAAATATGAGGTAGCCTATTTTTAAAAGTGTGATTTTTTTTAGACCTGGAAAAGTTATGTACATTAATCAAATCTTAAAACGCCATGGGCATTTTTATAAAGAAAATTTTAAATACATGTATGCCAATAACTATGATAGTATTTTCTAATTATGATCATATTTTATTGGGTAGAGACTCTAAGCGGTGTCATTTTAGAACACCGATAAAACTATTATTTTCAAATATTTTTAATTTTCAATTTTCCTTTTAGTAATTTTGTTGTTGTCATTTTTATTAGTTATTGTTTTTTTTAATGTCCATGTATTTTTTATTTTATTTTTTTTTATTATAATTTTTTTATTGTAGTACATCAAGTTGATATGAAAACGAGAAATGCTTTGGCAACTAGCTGAAATAAAATACATTTATATTCTATTTCAGTTCAGAGTGTTTTTTTTTATTTATATTTATTTTTAATTAACTATAACAACCCTGATTCTGAAATATAGGTTTAAAAATCCGTATTTAATTTCCAATTATATATATATATATAATATATCATTTTAATTATAATTATTTTATTTACCCATTTTAATATATAAACACTCCTAGTTTCAATAAATAAATAAAAATGTAAAAAATAAAACTTTAGCATTGAAGCAGATGTTCCAGAGGAAACCTATTAGCAAACATGAGGAATGAATATTGAAGATTGTTGAGGGCCTTGGATTTAAAAAGCTTGAGAACAACTTTTTTAATGGTACTCAATTGATTGGAACATGTTTGTTCCTCCTGAATCTTCTTACAGGATCAGAATAAATGATGTTGATCTTCAGTTTTACTCTAGCGGAGTGTCACATGGGAGTAGTCTTACCCGCCTCAACTTGTTGGGAGAATCCTTGCCTCTTTCCTTCAAAGAGTTGAGGATCTTGGTGGAAGGGACGTGCCATTTCGCCTCTGTGAAGAGAGAATAAAGCACAAGCTTTGAGTTTCCCAGAACATCTTACTAAAGAGAACATAAGAGCATAGACACAGTCTAATACGGCCATCAGATGCTGCAAACTGGTCACGTTACTTAAATCATCTATGATATTCTAATAACCAGATTGACCAGGATTAACTAGTGCTGCACGAAAAAGAGAATTGCGTTTTTTCTTATAAAAGTTGCATTTGCGATAAAAAAAAACAAAACAAAATTACTTTTTTTAAATGCTTTTATAAATCACAGTGAAATATTACAATTTACAAATGACCTCACTAATGTTCATGGCTGTCTTAATTTCTTCATTTTCAAACATTAAACCATCAAGCTTTTATTATGTTGGTGGAAAACCACAAGCTGCTCACGAGGAAATGAACACAGAGCCTCGCTTCACTCTGATACACACATGTATTTATTGAATTAAATGCAGGTTTTTTTGCATTTTGATAATCACACTAACCCCAATAATCGTGCAACCCTAACATTAACCTATTATTTCCCAGCAGGAAGTGTTAAACTTCCAGTATATTTTCCGGTCAGTAGCTGATGTCCGTCTGACCTTTACTCTTGAGAAGGAGAAGTATAAATCTCAGTGTGTGAATCTGACCTGCAGAGCGAGTTCTCTCGAGGGTGGGCTCTCTCTCCCTCAGCATCTCCCCGTCTCCCAGCATGCACTGGGCTTCAGCGGCGCGCTCACGGAGAACGGGAGACTGACACCTGTGGAAGGAACAGGCTGGAGTTTAGCTCTTTCGGGAAGGGGAAAAGGACTTCAATCAGCCAGAGGAGGAGGATGATGATGAAAGCCAGTATTTTGGGCTATTCATCTGTCATTGCAGTGCATTGATGTTCAGTTTGACTGAAACGCCTCACACCACCAGCTGTGATCAAAGCCACTACGTTTGAGGACACGTTCAAATCCACATAGCAATAGCTCATCTCTTTACTCACACTAAGAAATGTCAGCCTTGATTAGATTCATTATGGATTGATTATCTCACACTCTTCCTCTGTGTGAAGGTTCTGCTCTAAAGACTTAAAGTCTAAACGCATTTATGGACGAGTACCAATTAGTAAATAACCAATTACTGTGCCTGAACATTAATCAGGTTACTCGTTACTTATCAATTAATTTCTAAAACCCAAATCAACCTATATCAGATGAACAATACAGTAAACAACAAATTGTTTACAGTTTTATAAGATGATTTTTAAAAAAAAGAAAGAATATTATTTATTGTATTTAATGATATTAATATGAAATAAATTAATATTAATAAATAATATTTATTCTGAAATCGATAAATGTTTAATTAATACATCTAAAGTTAATTGCACTATATTAAATAAACTTCAAATCCCTATATTACAATTCAAATCAACCTACGTCAGGTGGGCAATATGATATACATAAAATAAATTAAGTATATGAAATAATAATATATACATTTTATTAAATAATAGTAATATTAAATTATTTAATACAAACTAATAGAATAAGTCATAAAAACGAATAAATGTTTCTTATTAATACATTATAATATTTTATATTTATAAACTAAATCCATACAACATAAATAGTAAATCATATTTATATTTTAATATAATTTAATATAATTTAATCTATTTATTTATTAATTTATATTAATCAAATTACTCATTGGACCAATACAATAATACTTAATTAAACTTAAATAACAAAGAAATTACTTAAATATTGCAATTAATTGATTTTTTATCAAATTATATTCTAGAATATAACAACATACAATACATACCCCCTTTTTTTTTTTTTTTTTTTTTTTTAACTACATTAATACAAAATAATTCTATTAATTATGCCACACAAAAAAAGCTTGTCTGTGAGTTTGTGTTGGGATGTTACCCGTCGTATCCGGGCTGCTGGTTCCAGCTGGCGCTCCCACAGGGTCCGGGGTCACTGGAGGACGACTGGTTACTGGGCGAACTGCGGTAGTGTTGGGACGCCTCTCCTTTACTGCAGGACATCTGAGGGCTCTCCGTATCTTGAGCAGTCCTGTAGCGTGAGAAAGACACAGAACAGATGGGTTTGCATTCTCACAGCAGCTGCGCCACTGACACTGATCCGACTACAGCACAGGTTTCAGCCGAGCCTGTAGAGTCAAGAACACCACATCAGCCTGACATCAACGTGTCTGATCCAATCACTCGCCTCACAGGAGCAACAAGCTGAACGTGTGTGAAATCACACGCAACAATAAACATTCCTTTTTCCTACTATAACATTCTTATCAATCTTGAGGAAGATTAATACATTCATAATAAACTAAATTAAACATTAAATCAAATTTATTTAGTTTATTCAATTCAAATCAACATGTCAGATACATAAAAAAAAAACGACGTCAGATAAACTACATGATATACATATTAAAAGATAAGATGAAATATAATATATATATATATATATAATTAAAAATATCATGAAAAAGTACATGAAAAAAATCAAAAAATATTTTATTTAATCATATTTTTATAAATATTTGTATTAATAAAAACATATTAAATTAAATTATTTTCAATAAACTTAATATACATTTAAAATATAATTGAATGAATTAACTAACAGTGGATTAGTGAAATGGATAATCAGGCAACACATAAAGGCCCATCAATAACGGTCAGATTATCAAATCAACCATTTTAAGGTAAATATTAATGCAATTTTCCTTTTATTTACTTGACATTTGGGCAAATGTGCATTTGGGTTTTCCATGCATACAGAATATCAGGATTTTTAAAATAAAAGGTAGATAAAAGGGTAAGTGCAATAACATACAGTATTAACATAAAACATAATGCATACTCCAAAAATAGCACAAGTAGAATGGTAATATGTTCCTCCACTAATGGATGCCTCACTAAAAACCTGTCTACTAAACCATCCAATCACACGTCACCTTGTGAAAGTACTGGCGGTGAAAACTCCCACTCCTGCATCTGATATTCCCACTCCTCCAATGCTTTACTGGTTCTGTCAGCTTTAATAATGGGAATCAGCAGTGCTCTCATTCTCCATGCATACATCGCATATACACACCTTCCAAAACCGCAAACTATGACGTGTAGAAGCTTAATGAAGGTGATTTGCACAATTGGCATGGTGACTTTACGCACCAAAAAATGCACAGGACAATATGCATGCTAGTATATTAATACACCACTGTGACAGAAGTATACAGATCTGCCAAGTCCTTTAAATCTTTTACGAAAAATGTGCAAACATTGTCATATCAATGTGTCCAGTGTGCTTTTAGTGATTGAGCATGAATGCACCAGCATGATCTGAGGAAGCACAGTTCAGTGGCATTACTGAAGCGATGCACAGCTCTCTCCACATGCGGTCTCACACAAGAGTCTGGAAAGGTCATCAACACCACGAGGGGCTTCCAAGTAAGAACAAATGACCACATTATAACAAACCATATTTGAAAGGCATATTGCATGCATACCAAATACAGGAACCTGAATTCGTGATGTTCTGGGTCAGTGAGTATGCCAAAAACTCTGGAAATGCAACAAAACACTTTCCCACAGCAAGTAAATGTTAGGGTTAGGGTTAGGAAACGATGTTGCACATTGGAAACGAAAATGTTGCATGACACGGAACAAACACAGACAGTTTTTTTTTTGTGTGTGTGTGTGCAATTTTCACATATTTATGCACTGCAAATTTTTTGGTATTAGAGTATTTTTATCTTGTTTTACAGTAAAAAAAAAAAAAGAAAAGATATTCATAAGTATCACAAGAAGGCGATTAGTGCCATATGAAAGCAGTTTTATTTCTTCCCGAATTCAGTTTTATTTATCCCAGATTCCATATTTTCTGTTTCTTGATTCTGTTTCAATGGTTTAATTTAATTTCAATAATCAAAAAGCTAATCAAATGAATTCATAAAACTTTAACAATTTAATAATTAATGGTTTTTTTTTGTTGTTTTTTTTACAATGAGGGCCCTAACAAAATGTTTTATTTTTATTCAGTTTTTCTGTTAAAATATTTCTGGATTTAAGATTTAATACAAATGTATTTTTAAAAACTGCGGCAATCAAATAAAGGCATAAAAAAATTCAAATATTATATTATTTACTAATTTAACAACACTTTTATTTTTTGCCTAAAACAATGTGCAGCACAAAATATGTTTGTTTGCAGACTTCAGATTTCAATAGGAAAGACACAAAAGCGTGTCCACTGAGGAGATCATGAAATATAATAAATAATATAAATAATGTTAATTTAAAATATTTTGTTTAATCTTATATAAAAACTGTAAACTATTTGTTGTTTATTGTATTGTTCATCTGATATAGGTTGATTTGGGTTTTATAAATTAATTGATAAGTAACGAGTAACCTGATTAATGTAACGGTGCCGAACCCAGCGAAGACTTCATATGACGCAAACTCTGAATGGACATGCACCAATGCTATATTATCTAAATGTCATAATAATTTGTTAACAAACAAGTATTCATTACCTCAATGAGCTCTTTATATCTCCATTAAATTATTGCATTGTTTAAATTAATACATATTTAGCCAACTATGATTTTGTATATATACACATTTCTGAAATACATAACTTTAGACAGTTACCTCACTCTAAATTGTAATGTGGACTCATGCACCCTCTGTAAAGCTGCTTTGAAATGATGTGTATTGTGAAAAGCGCTATACAAATAAACGTGAATTGAATTGTAACCAGAAGTGATACCTGGGTCCATCTGGCAGCTTCCTGTCGAAAGAGGTGCTGCGTGGGATAGCGTTCTGGAGGACCTGCTGGCAGGGCGTGCGATCGGGACCCTGTGTGGGGGACCCGCGGGGAACAGGCTGGCTGCTGGTGGGCACACGGTGCCAGGTGGTGTTTCTTTTGAAGGGCGTCTTGTACTCGCAGGGCGTTCCTTCACTGTCCAGCTTATACTCCACCATAGGAATGCGGTAGAGCTCTGAACATCCCCTGAGACACACAGAAAGAAGAAAATAAGCCACCAATATTTTTGGGGAATATGAGCACTGATTAATTGCTCATAATAAAATCAGGATTGTATCTATTATGCCCTTTTTTAAAATCTTGATTTTGTTTTTAGGCTCTACTAGAATAAGTTTAAATGCTTGAATGCTCAAAAACACATTATTTTCCCCATATAATCCATTGTTGCGGCTCCTCTCTTCCCAGTCTGTCAGTAACGCTCTGTTTAGTTCCTGTCTCTATGAAGCCCCTCCTTCTGAAAAGCACACTGTGCTCTGATTGGTCGGCTGGATCAGTGTGTTGTGATTGGTCGAGCGCTTTGAGCATGTTTGGGAAATGTCCCGCCCCAACCGCCAGTTTCAACACACTACTAACAAACTCAACCAGGCCCCGCCCCTTTATTCTGCGTATGAATTATTTAAATGTGGAACATTATGACGTGTTCGTTCCTCGAAGAAACTCAAGACTACAATGGAGGCGTTTCAGGGAGTTCAGAAACACTGACACTGATATAGAGAAGAACTCCCGCTGGAGGAAACCTTTATCATGCTCAAAGAGCAACATCACACACTAAAGAAAGATGAACATGTAGAAAAGCATAATGGGCCCCTTTAAGAAAATAAATAGGGTAATTTTTGGTTAATATCATTAGTCCCTCTTATATTTCAAACACCTGTCATATACAGAGACTTTTCACCATGCAATCAATTCCTGATGTATGAATATCTGCCCTGCTTTTTCTATTATTGAATATGGTTTCATTTGGAAAAGCATGGGTTTGCAACAACGTTTCGGTCACTGCAAACAAGCGTCTCGCTCAAGGGTTCAGTGTTGAGAACTCCTATTTCACTTCTTCAGGGTTTGAACTACTAATCATCTGGTACCAGTCCAGAGCTTTAACAACTGCACCATATACCACTGTATGCAATACAGTCAAGCCAAGTCAAATTTCTTTATATATTGCTTTTCACTATGCACACTGTTTCAAAGTAGCTTTACATAAAATCATGATGGTAATGTTTATAATAATATTGTTTGCATTTTGCACAAAAAAAAATAAAAAATCAAGCAGGTGAGAGCAGATTTGCTGTATTATATCTCACTTTACGTGAGTATAATGTAAGTAAGATGAAGTAGGACGTACTTATATAATCAAAATGCTAAAAAGTGCTGGGTGATAAAATAGGCACATTTTCCGATTAAATAAAAAGTGACAATATATTGTGACAAAGCTGATATTTTAATTGTTTTTGTACAACTAAAATAACAAAGCGAATGACGCCGAAGCGAAATCTCGCTCATTCAAGTTACATCCAATGGACCAGTTAACACTAAACATAAGCTGGATAAGAGCAGTGGGGGAACTGGAAGATGCACAGACATGGAGAAGCTGGATGAGGTGGGGTTCTTGTGTTGAAAGGAAAGAGCCTGAGGGTTCAGCGCTGCACACAGGTCACAGAAACAGTCCACTTTCCAAATCCCCCCCAAAAAAACACTTTTGCAATTCAACTCTGCTGCTATTGTCTCCATGAAGCTCCTGGGGTGAGGGGTTCACATTCTCCTCTGACATTTACATAACCAGCCCTGCAGCCCACAGGCTCATATCAATTAGATGCAGAAGACAGCCCCAAAAATCAGAGAACGTGATCTCTGCATCGGCTGAAATGTGTTTTAAATTGAGCTGCATTCATCAGTTATTTGCCCATCGCCCTCTGGTTATCACTGACCTCGAGAACACTCCACGCTACGCTTTACACTTTCTGGCAGAATCTCTTGGCATGAGCAACGGCAATGCAAAACATCCTCGAAAGGGACTTTTTTTTTGACCGAAAAATCATGCTGGAATACATTAAAAGGAAAAGATCAGCAATAAATACAATTCTGACATCATTTACTCACAACTCATGCCATTCAGATTCTCCATGATTTCCTCGTATGAAAAACAAGATATTTTGTAATAGGGAATGAGTTGTTTGAGGTCTAAATACACACACACACACACACACACACACACACACACACACACACACACACACACACACACACACACACACACACACACACACACACACACACACACACACACACACACACACACACACACACACACACACACACACACACACACACACACACACACACACACACACACACACACACACACACACACACACACACACACACACACACACACACACACACAAAAAGTGTCTTATGCTCACCAAGGCTGCATTTATTTGTAAAAACAGCAATATTGTGAAATATTATTACAATTGAAAATAATTTTTCTATTTTCAAATGTCACTTTCGATCCTTCAGAAATAATTACAATTCTGATTATTATCAATGTGCTGCTCAACATTTCTGTGATTATTTATATTTTTTTCAGGATTCTCTGTTGAATATAAAGTACAAAAGTCCTATTTGAGTGGTAAATGTTTTTCAGTTAATGATAGTAATATGACCTCGGGTAAAAAACCTCTCCATTGGGGGGTTCCACAAGGGTCTATTCTTTCTCCCATACTTTTTTCTTTATATTTGCTCCCCTTGGGTAGCATTTTCAGAAAGTATGGCGTGTCATTTCATTGTTACGCCGACGACACGCAAACGCATCTACCACTCAGGCGCTCTACCAATTCATTTGAGTCACCTTTAGAGTGTTTAAAGGACGTTAAAAACTGGATGGCCAAAAACTTTTTAATGCTAAATGAGGAAAAAAACTGAGGTTATTGTATTCGGCCACCAAAATAACTCCTTATTATATTAGATTCAAGTCCCCTGGCATCTTACTCGAAAAAAACCGTTAGAGATTTAGGCTTTTCAATTGACAATAACCTAAAAATGGACAAGCAAATTAACTCTGTGGTCCGGGCTTGTTTTTATAATCTGTGTTTATTAGCAAAAACTAAACCATTTTAGCCTGGTTAAAACCAGACTATACTCAGTAGTAACTGAGTTATGGTCTGGCAAAGCTTCATTAATAACTCATTTCCAAAGGGGCGTCACCAACGGATGTCGCTCAAATGCAATTGGATAGACCTAAAACCAATCAGAGCGATTGTCATCGTGTAAAGCCATATGCTGCGTCCCAATTCGCCTAAGTTACACTACGCCATAAAAGTATGTACTCTTTTTAGTGAAGAAAAGGTATTTACTTTTGAATGTGTAGCAAAAAAGTAGGCAAGCTTTGGGACATACTACTTCGTCATCTTTAGGGGGGGGTGGTGGTGGCGCAATGGATAAGACACATGCCTTTGGTGTGAGAGACCCGGGTTCGAATCCACTGTGAGACACCAATGTGTCCCTGAGCAAGACACTTAACCCCTAGTTGCTCCAGAGGCGTGCGACCTCTGACATATATATAGCAATTGTAAGTCGCTTTGGATAAAAGCGTCAGCTAAATGAATAAATGTAAATGTAAATGTAAATCTTTATCGGACGGATCTGTCGCGGGCGTCCTGTCACGTAAACTGCCCTGTCAATCATCTCGTCACAGTTAAAATCCTCTATTAAATCTAATTTAATTTCCTACCGTTTCGGAGAGAAATGTAGCAGCACGTTCATCTGCCAGTGGGTCTTTCATGGAGACTGTCCTCATGTGTTTGCAATTTGAATATAATAATGCATTTAAAAGTTGCTGCACTTCACCAACAGACGTCGCTCTAATGCCTCTGGGCACAATTGGATAGACCTAAAACCAATCAGAGCGATCGTCATCGTGTAAAGCCCGCCCCAACGTTTCTGATTGGTGCCGCAATTTCAAGGGATTAGAAATGGGCTTGAATGAGCTCTTTGCCAGACTACTTGCAGAGCAAATCTAAATTTGCCGGAAGTTGTCTGGGTTTTCCCAGGCTAAAACCATTTTTATCAAATAAAGATTTCGAAAGAGTAATCCATACCTTTATTTTATCACGACTGGACTTTTCTAACTCTCTGTATTATGGCTCCACCGCCGCATCTTTGCGATCTCGATTACAATCGGTGCAAAATGCTGCGGCGAGGCTTTTAATGAGGGTAAAGAAACACGAATCAATTACAGCCGTACTAGCGTCTCTAAACTGGCTTCCAGTCCATTTTAGAATTAGATATAAAATATAATTTTTTGTATATAAATCGTTAAATAACCAGGGCCCAGCATATTTGGCAAACCTTTTAACCCCATATAACCCTTCTAGAACATTACGCTCAGAGAATCATAAACTACTTATAGTGCCTAGAACAAATCATCTACATAAAGGCGACCGGGCCTTAGCAGTAATAGGGCCGAGACAGTGGAATGAGCTGCCGCTGTCTATCAGGTCCGCCAAATCACTGTCAATGTTTAAGAATCTGTTGAAAGTGCATCTTATGTCGTTAGCCTATAATGGTTAGATGTGATGTTTTATATGTTGTCTATTCATTGGTCTATGTGTGTCCTTATTTTTATCCTTTTATAGAATCTGTATGTAAAGCACTTTGGTTCAACCTCGGTTGTGTTTTAACAGTGCTATATAAATAAATAAACAAACAAGAATAAGTACAAAAGAACAGCATTTATTTGAAGTAAAAATCTTTTTTTAACATTATAAATGTCTTTACTTGTCACTTTTGAACAATGTATTGCTCCTTGTGGAATAAAAGTATTAATTTAAGCCTCAATGCCCATTAATGAGAACCAGTATGCTTTGCATGCAGTTTAATGCATTGCGGTATGTTGAGGTGAGTCATGTGTGACACGTCTTTAGTTCTGGGACCCAGATGTCTCTTAAGTGTTTATCAATGACCAGAAATCAAACAAAAAGCATGCAAAAGCATCCAGACACGTCTTTGTAAAGCTGCTGCAACATTAGCCTCAGCATCGGCTCCAGTGTTTGAAAAGTCCGTCAACAGAAATGCATTTTCTGTACATCGCTCATAGACATAATGAGAACCAGTTGGAAAGAAAAGTAAACTACTGAATCGAACATTTGGCGCCTCGAGCATTCGAGATGTCGAGTGTTTACAGTGTCTGCGCAGGAGAATAAACTGGTCCGTTTTCTCATTAAAAGTGGAATAATATCCAAAACCAGTGATAAACAATCCACAGCGTAAAGCTAAAGGCATTTTAAAGAGGATGATAAAGATAATGTGAGCTTTTCCACAAGTGATTTACTTCACTATTAACTTCAACTTCAACAAAACATTGACTTTTTCCACATCAAAACCTGAAACCTCTGACGTACACGGACATAACCTGGAGAATAATCTACAGTGAGCGGCGTGTGAACGAGCCGAGAAACACGAGCCCGACTGCATTTAGGTGGACGCTCTTAAAGATTCAGTGTTGTTTTAGAAAGACACTTGATCCCACGTGTCCAACGAAGCAAAAGTTATTCCCAACATTAGTGTCCTTATCCGAGAAACAGTAGGTATTGCTCGCGGCTCTGCTCACATTTACAGGCTCAGATTTATAGAGCGATGTTTTCCACTGCCGCCCGCCAACAACTGCACGACTGACTCAATCCTCTCACACGACTGCGTCATGATGGAAAACAGAGCGTGATGTAAAGGTGAGACACTAATGACCCTGCAGAATGCAATAATGATCAGTATTGACTGACGTTCTTAATGCTTGTTTAAACACCGTAAGAGTTTAGCAAAACAATGCAACGAGCGTTCATACTTCATCACATCGAGTCTTGGTGCTCATACATGCAAAAAAAGCTTAAATCTAGCATTCATTTCCCATCATGCACTAAAAAACCACTGCATTTATAAAGAAAAGTTTCACATTAGATTTTCAAATACTATTTAAAAGTTTGGGGTCAGTAAGATGTTTTGTTTTTTAAGGAAATTAATACTTTTATTCAGCAAGGACGCATTACATTGATCAAAGGTGACAGTAAAGACATTTATCATGTTAGAAATTATTTATATTTCAAATGCATTATGTTCTTTTGAACTTTCTATTCATCAAAGAATCCTGAAAAATGTCATTGATCACAGTTAGCACAAAAATATGAATATTTTTCATCATTGATAATAATATTTTTGATCCTCAAATCAGAATATTATAATGATTTCTGAAGGATCGTGTGACACTGAAGACTGGAGTAATGATGCTGAAAATTCAGCTTTGATCACAGGAATAAATTACATTTTTACTATATATATATTCACATAGAAAACAGTCCTTTTAACTTGTAATAATATTTCACAATATGTACTGTATTTTTGATCAAATGAATGCATTGGTGCCTTGGTGAGAAAAAGACACTTTAAAGTAAAAACTTTTTTTTTTTAAACTCTTGCAGACCCAAAACCTTTCAAGTGTATATAATAGATCTTCAAATTAAAGGAAAAATCCACCGTTTTTTCATATTAAACTATGTTATTCCTTTAACTAAGATGAGTTGATGCATACCTCTCTCGTCTCAGTGCGTGCACTCAATCGCTCTGGCGCGCGGTGACACTCTGATAGCACTTAGCTTAGCCCAGTTCATTCATTAGGGACCAAACAGAGATGAAGTTAGAAGCGACCAAACACCTCCACGTTTTCCCTATTTAAATACAGTTACACGAGTAGTTACACGACCAAGTATGGTGACACAAAATAAAACGTGGCGCTTTTCTAAGCGGGTAAAAAGGATAACTATAATGTATGGCGGAATAGCACTTGGGACTCGGGAGCACTTCGACTCGGCGCAGTAAAAAGTCACGTTGGTTCTAATGACAGAAGTGAGAGGGAGAGGATTTTTCAGGAGTGACTCAGGGTGCTTTCACACCTGCCTCATTTAGTTCGGTTGAATCGCACTAGAGTTCGTTTCCCCCGTTGGTGCGGTTCGTTTGGGCAGGTGAGAATGCGGCAATCGCACTCGGGTGCGCACCAAAAGCGGACCAAACAAGCGTACCGAGACCTCCTGGAAGAGGTGGTCTCGGTACGCTTTGAAACGAACTCTGGAGCGGTTTGTTTGTGGTGAGAACGTGATCCGACCTCGAACAGAACCAACTGCCAAAGAACTGCGCATTTGTGGACTAAACCAGTTGCCGTAGTCAGCTGCGCTGTGCATTATAGGATGAGGAGAAATTTTTGTTGACAGTTTGCAGCTCGCGAACAAACTTGGAGTTGTGAGGAGGTGCGGAGCCTGATAGAAATTATTATTAACATTATTTTCGAGCCACATCCTCGGTTCATTCTCAAATATTATTGTTTGTCTAAAGTGGTGTAGACAAACTATATAATAAAATATGACCAAGGATACAATCAGCCCACGCAGTCGTCTCTCCATAGTAAACAGCGGCGTGTTGTCTGCCGGATTTTCCACCTCTTTGTTTACTTCTGGAAGTTCTGGAATTTTCCCGCACGTTAATTCTGACCAAACGAAGTGCAGTTATGGAAATGCATTCCGAGTGATGTGGATGTTGTCACGTGACTGCATTTTGGTTCGTTTTATCAACTCATAAACTGATTCGGACCAGAGCGATCAGTGTGGTGTGAAAAGGAACCAAAACGCCTTAAAAATGCTACAAAGTATCATTTTTTGCCCTTGGTCCGGACCAAATGAACCGAACTACAGATGTGAAAGCACCCTCAAAGTGCTCCCAAGTGCTATTCCGCCATACATTATAGTTATCCTTTTTACCCGCTTAGAAAAGCGCCACGTTTTATTTTGTGTCACCATACTTGGTCGTGTAACTACTCGTGTAACTGTATTTAAATAGGGAAAACGTGGAGGTGTTTGGTCGCTTCTAACTTCATCTCTGTTTGGTCCCTAATGAATGAACTGGGCTAAGCTAAGTGCTATCAAAGTGTCGCCGCGCGCCAGAGCGATTGAGTGCACGCACTGAGACGAGAGAGGTATGTATCAACTCGTCTTAGTTAAGGGAATAACATAGTTTAATATGAAAAAAACGGTGGAGTGTTCCTTTAAAGTGGCTTCAAGTAAATACATATCAAAGTACCATCAGTGTACCAGGGTAACATCACAGTACTTCTTTGTAAGGGTGGGAAATCAAGCCTCTCTGAGGAAAAAAAAAACTTGGACTTTTCCCATCAAACACACTGTTTTTACATCCTCTCTTATTTTAAAGAGCCCATACATGTCTTTTTATGGTTGCGCAGAATCCAGTCTGAGCTGGTGAAATATGGCTCTAATATTAGCCTAACCCAGAAAATCTATTTATTTACACTAGAGCAGCGGGACGTGGCCGGCCGTAACCCTGCGCGGTCCACAAGAGTTTCTATACATCACACTAATGAGAGAAACATTTCACATGTGTCCACACTCAAAATTACTCACTTATGGATTGAAAATGTAAACAGCGAGTAAAATGTTTGGTTTTCAGACTAATCAGAGAGAGTATGTAATAATATGAGGCTCTGCTCCTCGAATTCAGACCTGAAACATGAGATTCATCATTGCCAATGTGTCTTTCCTTTAAGTCATATTTATCCGGGTGTAATGTTCAAACATGCTGGACATCTGGAGTTCTGGTAATTCTAGGAATATTCCATGCTTGTTTAACTTTATCACTTGCAATTAGATTTATGCACTTGTCAGACGCTTTTATCCAAAGTGACTTGCATTGCATTGAAGGTACAGTGTGCATTTGATCAGTTTCTGCATTCCCTGGGAATCGAACCCATGACCTTGGCATAGCTAGCGGCAGCAAATGATCATTGGCTTTTATGATGATCATGTATGATGTCCGATGATCATGTTTACATGTGATATGAACAAACTATTCCAATTTTAAAGGCACAGGAATAAGGCTCATAGAATCACTATCTAGATGTGCAGTGGTCTGTCCGAGAGGCATGTTTGTGAGCACATTAATCGGACAGCTCCGAATGTGGATAAACTGGTTTATTTAACCCAATTAACCCCGTACATTTTTTTTTTACTTTTATATTACAAATGAGACCGAGCAGCTGAATGAATTAGTCAGCTCGTTTCAACGCATGAAAAGACAAATTAATTAATATGATAATTTCTTTATGAAATGTAATAAAAAATGACAGTAAAAAAATTAAAATAAATAAATATGAGTAAAAAAACAAATCTAAATAAGTTATACTTATTAATGATATATATAAAAAATTAAAATTGAAAAATATATGTAATAATAATTAAATATAGTAAAATAAAATGTATAAAAATTATATTATATGTATATTATATATATATATGCATATAATAATTAAATATAGTAAAATAAAATGTATAAAAATTATATTATATGTATATTATATTATATATATGCATATAATAATTAAATATAGTAAAATAAAATGTATAAAAATTATATTATATGTATAGTATATTATATTATATGTATATTATATATATATTATATGTATATTATATATAATTATATTATATTATATATATGTATATATATGTGTGTGTGTGTGTGTGTGTGTATAATTTGTGTTATATATAATTTTTATTGATTTTAGTAAATAATAATAATAATATAAAAGTATTATTATAATAATATAAGGAATACTATATATATATATATATAATTAAATATATAGTAAAATAAAATGTATACAAATAATATATATTTTTTATTATTTCGTTTTTCTATATAAAATATAGATAATGAACAAAAATAATATAATGTACTGTAATATAATTTCAGAGTTACATAACCTTTTTAAAAGCCATTTCAACACACTCAACCCAATTAGTAAGTTTTAAAGCAAAGCAACAATCAGGAAAAAATTAGAAAAGGCACTACTTCTACACGGGATGGATGTTAATGGGATGGATGTTAATGATGGACAGAACGGTTCACTGATACCTTCTGGGAGCTCCGTCTTTATAGGGCTGTATGATGATGACCTTGACGGAGATGGAGGTCCTCAACAGGTCGATCATCTGTTCGTGGGTCAGCGTCGCCACCGCCACCTTGCAGATCTCCACCAGCCGACTGCCCTGACGCAAGCCAGCTTTCCACGCGTATCCGAACGGCTCCACGTCAGCCACGATGCCCTCGAAGTTCACGTGGAAGCCGAGCTGGCCGAGACCATTCCTGCGCAGGGTCATTTCTGTGGTCTCGCAGCCGCGGGTCACGATCTGATCAACACAGAGAAATCAGCCTCAGAAACCAACTTTCACTCGTACAAACCATCAGCATCACATGACTTCATAAAATATTACGTTTGTGCTCCACGTAAGAAAAGAAAAGTCTGTGTGTTTGGAACAACATGACGGTGGGTAAATAATGACAGATTTATTTCCGGGTGAACTGTTCCTTTAAGTAGCTCCGACGTGAAGGACAGATGGTAACAGGGAAAAATGCCAAAAAGAGAGAAAAAAAACAACATCCCGAGGCAACATTTAAATCCAACCGGGGACGGATGCGTGAGTGTATGTTCTCTCAATCTAAAGAGCCTTTCATATGGAAATAAAGACGAGGGCACTCCAGGGAAAATGTTTTTTGGAAAGTAAAAAGCTGAAGATGCAGTGAGTCAGTGGAGAGAGAGAAACTTCTGTCCGGAGCTAACAGCGGGAAATCTTTACAAGGAAACAAGATCAGAAAAGCAAAGTTTAATAATAAAAAAAGTCAAATTAAAGCAATTAAAAAAAGTATGTATTAAAAGAATGAATTCAAAAATTTTAAATATGAACACAATATAAAATAATATAATATGTATAATTAAAGCTATTGAATATTAAGTATTATTAAGTATTAAAATTCTAATAATACATTTATTAATTTATTTTTTTATATTAATTTATTTTATATAATATAACCTACATTATATTAATTTTATATAATTTTATATTATATTAATATTACATTAAAAAAATCTCATAATATAATATATAAATAATATTATATTATAATTAGGAGTACTTAAAGCTGTTGAACACATCTCTAACAATAACTACTAAAATACATAATATATTATATTACAACAAACCCCAAACCAAATATTAATATTACAAATATTAATATAAAATAATATAACAGTCAAAACTGTTAAACAAACCCCTAACCTCAAGTATTACATTTCTACAAATAAATAAAATATATATTTAATATAATAAAGTAGCATAATATAATATAATATAATATAATATAATATAATATAATATAATATATAACACTAAGTTTTAAACTTCTAAAAAATGAAAAAAAAAAAAAAAATCTCTAAATAAGATAAATTTGATCTCAAATCAAGTGTTTTTTAAGGAGTAGCGTGTGTTTCCATTCGCTGCTGCTAGTGGAGCAGAGATGACACACACCAGAGTTAAAGACCTGCCTGTTTTCAACTGGTTAGACTGATTCTTTGGGCTGTTAATGGGTGTAGTAATTAGCATTAATCTAGTATAAACATGGCATTCTGGTATGGTGAGTGTGCCGCTCATGTTTAGCTGTGTTGAAGCACACTTACAGGGTCACGTACAACATCACCATCACACAATCTCAGTCACTCATTAGACAGCATTAACAAGAGCTGACCTCCACATCACTGCTCTATCAACGGGAACTACAGTCTGAGACTACAAGGGCTGAGAGGACATTTCAGAAAGTGTGTGTTGATCAGTGAATGTACATCTGATGACTCAGCAGAGTCAGGAGACGGAGAAAGGTCACAGGAGTGTGAGGTCTGGTCATGAGTGAGTCAGTAAATAACTCTGAGGAGAGGCTGATCCGTCTTAAGAGCTTTACTGTAATAAGCCGAGCTAGTGAGAGCAAGTCACCGTAAACTTCATTTGCACTTGTTCGCAATTTTAAAGCATTTTAAAGCCTCTGATTCGATGACTGACCTATTAGATTGGATGAGGCCTGACTTTTGACTTTATTTTCAACTGATATTAATTAATATAAAAATGACTTTGCATGGGTTATTTTAGGATAGCAAAATAATCAAAGTACACAAAACGTTAGTATTGCTTAATCTTCATTTATATACAGTTACAAACAAAAGATAATTCAATTTAGAACACTAGAAAATATATATTTATGATGTAAAAATCAAATTTTATGTTTAAATATAGAATACAATGTATAGCATAAAAAAAATGAGAAGGTCAGAAAATATATAAATTTTCCTTCTTGTAAATAATGGTCACATTTTATGTAAATATATAATTTATAAAACTGACAGTATAAATGAAATAATATTAATAAAAAAATATATAGAAAATAAAAAATATTTAAAGAAATTAGAAGGCCAGAAAGTATTTCAATTTTCTTTGATGTAATTAATGGTAAAATGTAATAGAAATATATAATGAATGAAACAGATCGGTTAAAATAAATAAATAATAGAATATATATATATATATATATATATATATATATATATATATATATATATATATATATATATATATATATATAAAATTACAAATTAGAAGGCCAGAAAGTATATAAAATAAATTTTATGAAATTAATGGTCAAGTGTATTGTAAATATATAATGAATGAAACTTGATTAAAGGGCCAGAAAATACATATATTTTCTTTTGAGAAATAAATAAAGCAAATGTAAATGTATAAAAACAATAGGGTCCTCTCACCATCGGTGCTCAGGCCCTAATGAACAAAAGTGCAACAGACAAAAACCCTCTAAGAAACAATACACCCAAACAGCATGAGAACCCTGAAGAACCCTAACCCGTCCCGTGATCCGCTTCACATCCCATCAGCAGCTCGGAAACTCGGATCTGAGCGCTGAGAAGCTGAAGAACCCTAACCCGTCCCGTGATCCGCTTCACATCCCATCAGCAGCTCGGAAACTCGGATCTGAGCGCTGAGAAGCTGAAGAACCCTAACCCGTCCCGTGATCCGCTTCACATCACATCAGCAGCTCGGAAACTCGGATCTGAGCGCTGAGAAGCTGAAGAACCCTAACCCGTCCCGTGATCCGCTTCACATCACATCAGCAACTCGGAAACTCGGATCTGAGCGCTGAGAAGCTGAAGAACCCTAACCCGTCCCGTGATCCGCTTCACATCACATCAGCAGCTCGGAAACTCGGATCTGAGCGCTGAGAAGCTGAAGAACCCTAACCCGTCCCGTGATCCGCTTCACATCACATCAGCAGCTCGGAAACTCGGATCTGAGCGCTGAGAAGCTGAAGAACCCTAACCCGTCCCGTGATCCGCTTCACATCACATCAGCAGCTCGGAAACTCGGATCTGAGTGCTGATAGGCTGAAGAACCCTAACCCGTCCCGTGATCCGCTTCACATCACATCAGCAGCTCGGAAACTCGGATCTGAGCGCTGAGAAGCTGAAGAACCCTAACCCGTCCCGTGATCCGCTTCACATCACATCAGCAGCTCGGAAACTCGGATCTGAGTGCTGATAGGCTGAAGAACCCTAACCCGTCCCGTGATCCGCTTCACATCACATCAGCAGCTCGGAAACTCGGATCTGAGCGCTGATAGGCTAAAGAACCCTAACCCGTCCCGTGATCCGCTTCACATCACATCAGCAGCTCGGAAACTCGGATCTGAGTGCTGATAGGCTAAAGAACCCTAACCCGTCCCGTGATCCGCTTCAAATCACATCAGCAGCTCGGAAACTCGGATCTGAGCGCTGAGAAGCTGAAGAACCCTAACCCGTCCCGTGATCCGCTTCACATCACATCAGCAGCTCGGAAACTCGGATCTGAGCGCTGAGAAGCTGAAGAACCCTAACCCGTCCCGTGATCCGCTTCACATCACATCAGCAGCTCGGAAACTCGGATCTGAGCGCTGATAGGCTAAAGAACCCTAACCCGTCCCGTGATCCGCTTCACATCACATCAGCAGCTCGGAAACTCGGATCTGAGCGCTGAGAAGCTGAAGAACCCTAACCCGTCCCGTGATCCGCTTCACATCACATCAGCAGCTCGGAAACTCGGATCTGAGCGCTGAGAAGCTGAAGAACCCTAACCCGTCCCGTGATCCGCTTCACATCACATCAGCAGCTCGGAAACTCGGATCTGAGCGCTGAGAAGCTGAAGAACCCTAACCCGTCCCGTGATCCGCTTCACATCACATCAGCAGCTCGGAAACTCGGATCTGAGCGCTGAGAAGCTGAAGAACCCTAACCCGTCCCGTGATCCGCTTCACATCACATCAGCAGCTCGGAAACTCGGATCTGAGCGCTGAGAAGCTGAAGAACCCTAACCCGTCCCGTGATCCGCTTCACATCACATCAGCAGCTCGGAAACTCGGATCTGAGTGCTGATAGGCTAAAGAACCCTAACCCGTCCCGTGATCCGCTTCACATCACATCAGCAGTTCGGAAACTCGGATCTGAGCGCTGAGAAGCTGAAGAACCCTAACCCGTCCCGTGATCCGCTTCACATCACATCAGCAGCTCGGAAACTCGGAAACTCGGATCTGAGCGCTGAGAAGCTGAAGAACCCTAACCCGTCCCGTGATCCGCTTCACATCACATCAGCAGCTCTGAGACTCGGATCTGAGTGCTGATAGGCTGAAGAACCCTAACCCGTCCCGTGATCCGCTTCACATCACATCAGCAGCTCGGAAACTTGGATCTGAGTGCTGATAGGCTAAAGAACCCTAACCCGTCCCGTGATCCGCTTCACATCACATCAGCAGTTCGGAAACTCGGATCTGAGCGCTGAGAAGCAGAAGAACCCTAACCCGTCCCGTGATCCGCTTCACATCACATCAGCAGCTCGGAAACTCGGAAACTCGGATCTGAGCGCTGAGAAGCTGAAGAACCCTAACCCGTCCCGTGATCCGCTTCACATCACATCAGCAGCTCGGAAACTCGGATCTGAGCACTGAGAAGCTGAAGAACCCTAACCCGTCCCGTGATCCGCTTCACATCACATCAGCAGCTCGGAAACTCGGATCTGAGTGCTGATAGGCTAAAGAACCCTAACCCGTCCCGTGATCCGCTTCACATCACATCAGCAGTTCGGAAACTCGGATCTGAGCGCTGAGAAGCTGAAGAACCCTAACCCGTCCCGTGATCCGCTTCAGATCACATCAGCAGTTCGGAAACTCGGATCTGAGCGCTGAGAAGCTGAAGAACCCTAACCCGTCCCGTGATCCGCTTCAGATCACATCAGCAGCTCGGAAACTCGGATCTGAGCGCTGAGAAGCTGAAGAACCCTAACCCGTCCCGTGATCCGCTTCACATCACATCAGCAGTTCGGAAACTCGGATCTGAGCACTGAGAAGCTGAAGAACCCTAACCCGTCCCGTGATCCGCTTCACATCACATCAGCAGCTCAGAAACTCGGATCTGAGCGCTGAGAAGCTGAAGAACCCTAACCCGTCCCGTGATCCGCTTCACATCACATCAGCAGCTCTGAGACTCGGATCTGAGTGCTGATAGGCTGAAGAACCCTAACCCGTCCCGTGATCCGCTTCACATCACATCAGCAGCTCTGAGACTCGGATCTGAGTGCTGATAGGCTGAAGAACCCTACCCCGTCCCGTGATCCGCTTCAGACTGACGTGTGAACACACAGATGTACTGTAGTCTGAGCTGAAGATGCACAGTTTTGTTTTAGCGTATGCCTTGCCCTGCATAACAATAAAAAATATAATTAAGTGCTATTAAAATAAATTGCTCATTGCTAGTTCATGTTAGCTAAGTAACTAATTTTAACAAATGAGTATCAAGCTTGTAGAATAACAGCGTTTGTTTCTTTAAAAGAACACGTTTTACTGACAACAAACTTATGAACGGTAGTGTATTTACATATTAAAATGGTCTAATGATCCCAGAAAAATATGTAAAAACAGTTTTTCTATTTATATGAATAATATATATGTATGTGTGTGTATCATTAGCATTATTGTTATTGATAAATTAGAGGTAAAAAGAGTTTTCATGTTCATGAAACTATGAAGTGACTCCGCATAACATAACAACAGATGTAGGCAAGAAAATGTATTATTGCAATATAAACTCACAGAGCAAGCTGTTTGAAGTGGAAGAGAACTGGGACAGTTTAAGGATGAGCACTGCTGTGATCTGCCAAATCTACACGCAAACAGAAGTAAAGGTAGAAACCCTCCCGGCCAGCCTGAGAGAAGCGGCTGAGACGAGCAGAGACACAGATGGTGAAGCGGGACAGTCGAGAGCAGACCTGTGTGTTCTGACAGCTTCTGGCCCGAGCACACACACACACACACACACACACACACACACAGCAGCCCTCTGGAGGAACATATCCTGGTGAAGCGCTCAAAGTGTTTTACTGATTTTTGGATGTACCATGAAAAAGTCAATGGGGTCCAATGTTGTTTGGACAGGAATTGTTATTCTAAATACTTTTTTTTTGTTTTGTTTTTTTTGAGTTCCACAGAAGAAAGTCAAACTAGGATATCGGCAAGGAAATCTATCTATCTATCTATCTATCTATCTATCTATCTATCTATCTATCTATCTATCTATCTATCTATCTATCTATCTATCTATCTATCTGTCTGTCTGTCTATCTGTCTGTCCATCCATCTACAGTATCTATCCATCTATCTATCCATCTATCTATCTATCTATCTATCTATCTATCTATCTATCTATCTATCTATCTATCTATCTATCTATCTATCTATCTATCTATCTATCTATCTATCTATCTATCTATCTATCTATCTGTCTGTCTGTCTGTCCATCCATCTACAGTATCTATCTATCTGTCTGTCCATCCATCTACAGTATCTATCCATCTATCTATCTATCTATCTATCTATCTGTCTGTCTATCTATCTATCAATCAATCTATCTATCAATCTATCAATCTATCTATCTATCTATCTATCTATCTATCTATCTATCTATCTATCTATCTATCTGTCTGTCTGTCTGTCTGTCTGTCTGTCTGTCTGTCTGTCTGTCCATCCATCTACAGTATCTGTCTGTCTGTATGTCTATTTATAAAAGTAAGTAAAATGTTCAAATAGCTTCCAGCACCGTGAACTGCTAACTGGCACAGTTTCTGCTGTAGTAAAGCAGACACAGGAAGTCAAATACGAGGGCATGATTAGCATAAGCAGTGAGCAGACCTATCCTGTCCTTGATATTCATTGGCTCATTCCGTATGCAAATGTGTCTCGTCCTCCAGGAGCAGAGCTGGATGCTCTACAGGTACAGGATGTCATTTTCCTCCTTACGCTCAGAGCTCTCACACACACACGCGCACACACACACACACACACACACACACACACACACACACACACACACACACACACACACACACACACACACACGCACACACACACACACGCACACACGCACACACGCACACGCACACGCACACACTGCGAGCCCCTGAGGTGAGAGCGTTTGGCTTGTCTGTCGCAGTGTGTGATGTATGGGGGGTGGGGGGGGGGGGGTGCTCTGAGAAACAAGGACACACTCAGCTTGTGTGTGGGCCCGCGGCGCGATGACTTTGAAGACACACAGATGAAGGAGAGGAAGAGAGAGATCCTTCGTTTAATAAGGCTGACGGTGATGTTTACAAACCAGCACAACCTCTACTTTAACACCCACCAAATCCACACAGTGAGGACGGACACGGGACATTAACGCACTCTTCACGAGTCTGACTTAAACCGGCCTCACCCACAGGAGGCTGAACTGAACTTTGAACTGTAATTCAAAGATATTCTCACAACAGATGATTTACATAAATAATTCATAATTCATTTTGACTGATTATGTCTATTTATGTACTGACGTGATAACATTCATATTTACATTTATATTATTACTCAACGCATGGAATTTCATGCAGGTTAATATTTTAGTTTTATTAATGAGTATTGAGTTAAATATAATTCATTAAATGTCACCGTGAAAAATAGCTCAACACTTTAGCAAAATATATATAAAAATGCATCATATGTCCAATATTTAATACTTTTTTGAAAAGAAAATGTAAGATATTTTAAATCTATACATATATACTTTAATATACACAAATAAAAACATAGAATTTATAATATATATATATATATATAAACTCAAAAATAAAATGTAAGTCCTTATTAGCATAATATAGTCCAAAAAAAAAAGTAAAAAAATTTACATCAGTTTTATGAATGAAGTTCTGCTATCTTAAATTAAATGTCAAAAGTAATGTCTCCAATACTTCATTATATTAAATAATTAAATAATTCTAGATTTCTTTTATATTTTACATTTATGGAAAAATGTATCTGCCAATAGGCATTCCTACTCTGCTTTTGCTGCACGCAGCTTCAAAATAAAGACGCTGGTTCCTAATATGAACGCAATCCCATTGTGTCACTAACTGGGGAATATGTAATCTCCATCAAATCACCTAACCGCTCAGACAGGTGATCCGGGGCTCGTCTCATGATGACTCTGAGCGGCTCCTGAATGAGAAACATCTGTTCTGGGAGCGTGGCGTCTGACGGCAGTCCCGAGTACACAAAGTGCCTTCAGGAAATGAGGCCAAAAACAGCAGTGATGCTAATCCCACATGTGCTTAATCCCTGGAGATCTCCCTGTCCCAGAACCATCCAGGTAACCCAGATGAGCTCATCCGTCACTGCACCATATTACAGCTTTCTCTGCCTATCTATGTCCTCGCTGCTGATAAACAAGGAAACCTCATCGTAAACCAACAGCTCTGATCCAAAACATGCAGTCTATACCTAGACAGGGTTTAAGGCATCATAAACACACTCCTGGGACAAAACCTGCTTCAAATGGTATAATAAACTCACTAAACTGGCCATCCTATGCACATTTCACAGAAATTCATACTGTAGAAATTGCTTAAGTGAGATTTTTTTCTAGAGAATTAGATGGTACCAATCATAACTGATTTTTGTAACATATAAATAAATATTTGTTTTTAATATAAAAAAACTATTATATATTAATATTATATATTATTTATTGTATTTTTTTTATATTAAAATGTTATTTATTTATTAATAATATTAGGAATGCATAAACATCCATACATATACACACACATATATATATATATATATATACACACACATACACATACATACACACACACACACACACAGACAGACAGACAGACAGACAGACAGACAGACAGACAGACAGACAGACAGACAGACAGACAGACAGACAGACAGACAGACAGACAGATAGATAGATAGATAGATAGATAGATAGATAGATAGATAGATAGATAGATACACACACTATATTATATTATATCGGGGTTCTCACACCTTGGTTAACTTCAAATTCAAGGACTTTCCAGGTCCATTCAATGACTTAAAGTGGGGACACATTTCAAGTGAGAGCAAGGTTAGATCATGTTACCTTGATAGATACATTGTTACAGTTTTGCACGCGTAAACGTCATGGCAACGTAAAACACAAAGTACCTCACGTAGTAAACACTTAACGCAACGCGTAAATGTGTGCATAGGCCACGAAGTGTTGGCGAAATAACACATTAGCGGACCGGAGGGAATAATATGGAATTTCCTTCTTGCACAACATATGTACAGGAAGAAGACGAAAATGTTTAATTACAGATATTTTCTGATAAAACATAAGCCTGAATTTCCCCAAAGAATAGGCATTTAAGGAATAATTAGAGCGTTACGTTACCCAAGATAAAACGACCACAACTGGAAGCACTCGCTTCTCCAGCCAAGAGAGGAAAAGAATTAGCATGTTTTCATTCAAACCTGATTGGGTTTTGGTAAAAGGGAAAGGACAGAGATGAGAAGATAGACATCTGAATGAAACTATCCTGAAGACACATCAAAAAGATGAACAGGAATAGAGCATCATGGGAGTTTTGGTTGCTAGTTTAAATTCTTAAATTAAACATACACTACTATTCAAACGTTTGAAGTCTGTAAGATTTTATTTGTCATATTACACTATTTCTAAGCAGCTTTATCGAAATGTATAATATATATATTAAGGTAATAAAATTTGCAACTGTTTGGTTACCGACATTCTTAAAAATATCTTCTTTTGTGTTCAGCAGAAGAAAGAAACTCATACAGGTTTGGAACAACTTGAAGGGTGAGTAAATTATGACAATTTTCATTTTTGGATGAACTATCCCTTTAAAGGTCAATAACATTTTTCGAATTGGCACAGATGATTTTTTTTTTTTTTTACGTTGCATTATTTTTTTTCATAATGCATTGCATCAAGCCACCCGTATAATAGCTGTCACCGTTCAAATTAATCCACAGTTCATTTTAACCGTTATTATTATGATTCAAAGTAGCCATGGTTGGGACAGACTTTCACCTTTAAAAAGACGCAGTCAAATCTTGTTTCCATGAAATAAGCAGGTTTGAACTTACAGACTTTTTACTACAAGCTTCGAAGAACCTAATAAATCTGGATCATGTTAAATCGTCAACAGTAAAATCCAGATAACCGAGTAATCCACGTACAAAGAATTACAGTGTTTGAGAGCGGGGGAAAACAAGCGTGGTTGTTCACGGACAGCAAATGAAAACCACAGGCTGGCATTAGGCAAATTTGTTACAAACATACATAGGTTTGTGCTGGAAGTAAGACTGGAATTACTGACGACTCGTTTCGGCAGTTCAGAATTAGTTATTTCTTTTGGGAGATGATAACTTCATTTATCTGCACTTTGATCTTTGAAACTTTGCAGACCTTTTACATTCACAATCAGCTATATAATATGGTGACCAGGAGGGGACATGTTTGGTTCACTTAGTTTTGTTGTGGCCACAACATATAAACTCGTGGGAACGTGATAATATGTTGTTGCCACAAGATATTAAGTCGTGGGATCGTCATATTAAGTCGTGGGAAGGTGATGATAAATCGTGGTCACGACACGAGATCATTTTGTTGAGGTAACGACATCATTATGTCACGGCCACGCGATGTAAAGTCGTGGCCTCGAGATCATATGTTGAGGGAACAATATTTTTTTTCTCATGGCCACGACTTCATATTTTGAGAGAACGACATCTATTTCTCGTGGCCACGAGTTATGTTGAGGGAACCACACCGGTCAATCCTGTACATATACAGTAGTCGGAGATGGAGATGACTGATGAAATAATAATTTACTTTGAAATAGGAATGTCATATAAAGATATAGTGCGGTCTCTGGCATTAAAGGACAAGTTCGGTATTTTACACTTAAAGCCCTGTTTACAGATCGTATCTGATGAAATAGAACGGTTAAGATTAAAATTTGGACACATGCTCCTGTCCCGAGAATTTTAGGTTTATTTAGCTTTTCTGGACCTATTTTGCCAAACGCGTCACACCCGTGATTCTTCCGTTGAGAGCTTGAATAATAGACACTCCAGCCCAGTTGGTGGCGATAATGCACCTTTGCCAATAAACCTAAAATTCTCGGGACAGAAGCATTTGTCCAAATTTTAATCTTAACCGTTCTATTTCATCAGATACAATCTGTAAACAGGGCTTTAAGTGTAAAATACCGAACTTGTCCTTTAAGTCATGGGTACGTAAGTGAAAGGCACCTGAAGCGCATTCTTAAGTTGAATGGGCTTTTTCGTCGGAAATTTGCTGGCTTGAATGAAATACTCAGGTCACGAATAAAGTCCCGTTTAAGGCAATAAACAAAAACAAATTATGAGAAACTTAAATTAACAAATAACAAAAGTAAATTATGACCGGGGTAAAAGGAGGAGCCCGTGTCGCGTGTTAAGATTTGGTTCCCACTAGGGGTGGAACGGTACATGTATTCGTATTGAACCGAAATGGTACGGGCGTCACGGTTTGGTGCATAAATTTACACGGAGAATACACGGTATAAAAATAAATAAAACTCGCGTGCAAATTTGTTAATGTAATGCGGAACTACTGTTAGATACGCGGGTTCTTTAGGGACACCTAATCTGTAGCCCCGCCTTAGCTCTGAAGCAGGCTGCGATGTAAAGATTGCAGTGCTGTAATATGTTGTGTGTGTGTGAGAGAGAGAGAGAGAGAGAGAGAGAGGGGGGGGCACGGGCGCGATCGAAAAGTCGCAAAGTGTTTACTTATATTTGTGTGCATGTGTGTGTGTTAGGCGCGGGCGCGATTGAACAGTGGAAACATAAAAACATACTCCGTCATTTTGTTTATACAGGACATCATTCAAACTGCAAAGTGTTTAAGTTACTGTTAATTAAAATAAAGGAAAACAAATATATTAATCTGAAATGTAGCAAATTAATTTTCAATTCATTCAGGTACAATTACCAAACATATCTCAAGGTCTTTTTGTCTTTTTATTAATTTAATTAATAAACTAATTATATAAAACTATTGTCAGTGCACTACAAATAAACTGGTTCTATGCCTTTACTTTATTAATAAAACTTATTTAAAAAATACAAGGCTTAAGTAATTTATTTTCCTTTGGTGGTTCAGCTTAAGACATGCACAAGCCTTCTGCATTTTTGTTTTGCTTTTCCCTCCATTGTACCGAACTCGTACCGACCCGTGATGTCTGAACCGAGGTATGAACCGAACCGTGTGAACCGTACCGTTCCACCCCTAGTTCCCACATGTTATAAAACTCGTAGCCACGAGAAACGGTTGTCGTTCGCTCAACATACGATCTCGTACCCACGAGAATACAACACTCTACATGAAAGGTGAATAAATAAATAAATAAATAAATAAAATCCAAAATGTGACAAAGTAGTCTTTGATAATGTCTAAATATATATCCAAACACAATACCTAATAAAATGAAGTAATTATACCTAACCTAGTGGGCAATACTCATTTACTGTAAAAGCGTGTAGTTAAAGAAGAAGAGCGCACTTACCTCAAGTCTTTGTACGATCTCTCTAATGTCCTCTCCACAGTTGTCGTGCGCGGAAAACATCACGCACTCTCCGCGTTCATAGAAGATCTTGATGCTCATGACGCCGGAAGACCAACCGATGACATCCCGACAGGAGCAGTTAAAGATCACATTCTTGGACTCCTCCTCGATCAGCACGATGAACTCGTTGGAAATCCCCAGCAGGCACTCCACATCCGCGGACTGTCCGAAGTCTCGCGCCACGACGCTCCAGGTGATGGCCCCCACGCTGTGCAGATGCGCGTCCCTCCGCGGCTTCACGCGCTCCTTCTTCTTGGCCCCCAGCGTGATGAAGCTGAACTTCACCGCGGAGTCCACCGTCGTCGTGCTCACGAAGTTCTCCGCGAGGTCCTTGAGATACTCCTGCCGCGTGCGGGTCGCCATGGCACGAAACTTCTCGGATTTGTGCGCCGCATTTTCCCCGTTGATCACCTTAGCCAGCAGGAAGTCCCTGAAGACGGCGGACTTGGGAAAGGTCACGGCTTTAGGAATGGGAGGGCCGAACGGAGGCACGTCTTTCGATCTGGAAACTGCAACACTGCAGAGAGAGATTGGAGTGTGTGGTGAAGCTAATGCAATTCAACATGAATCGAGATGCACTTCACGGATCCAAAAACATTTTAAAAGAAAATCGCAAAACTCATCATTTCTATCTTCCGTGGAACACAAAGAAGACATTTTGAAGAAAGTTCATGGAGATCTTTCACAGTGAACATGGACTCCAAAAATAACAAAACATTAAAGTAGTCCATATGACTTTTGGACTAAATTTCATTTTCTGAAGTCATACAACAGATTTTTCTGATTAACCGATTGAAATATATATTGTCATTTACATTGACTTTTATGCTGCACTTTTTTTTTTTATGCTGAAAGCTTTTTTTTTTATATTCAGTTATATTAGATTCAGTTTTCATTTAAATTTTAGGTTAAGTTTTGGTAATTTTGTTATGTGCTTTTGTCATTTGCATTATTTTTATCTCTGTGTATTATGTCTGTATTTCTATATATTTTAAATGTATATATTTAGATATATTTCAGCTGAAGTTTTAGTGATTTTAGTGCTTCAACTTAAACTTATTTCAGATAGTTGCCCAGGAAACATTTAAAAAAAACTAAATCTAAATTTCTATTTTTTTAAGTTAACATTTTTCATCTAATATTTATATTTCAATTTTATTTCAGCTTCAGAAATGATGTTGTGCTTTTGTCATTTTTATTAGCTTCATGTAAAAAAAGATTACATCAATCCAGTTCAATTCAGCTAATATGGACTAAAAGAAACTCCAATGAATAAAAAAAATAGAACAAATGATAAATGTCCTGTAAAAAATATTTATTATAATAAAAATTTTCATCTAACGTTAGAAGGTGAGGCAAAAGTTCACGACATTTCAACATTTCTAGGTTTTTAAAGTTTTTCATCTAATATTTATATTTTATTTCAGCTTTATTTCAATTTCTATGAAATTATTTTTAATAGTTTTAGTTTTAGCTCTAGTTAACAATAAAAACACAGGACGGGAGGGAAGATTATCAGTGAATAACAACTTAAAATCATCTTTAACTTGTTCCTCACGCAAAGCTACAGTACCCTAAGACTTCAGAAGACTTATAATATAGGAGTCATATTGACTTTTGTATATTATTTTATTATATTAACAATATTGTCATATTGTTTTTATCTTACTTTTACATGTTTTTACCTCTTTTTGGGCTTTACAGACACTGGTTACTGCACTCAGACCTTCTTTATAATGTCTCTGTTTGTGTGCCATGGATGAGAGAAAGCTGTTTGGAACGGCATGTGGACAAGTGAGAGAATTTATCCTTTAATTGCATTTTTAATTGCATAATTAAATGACTCAAACAGCCTTTGACACTGCTTTTAAAAAGAAGATAAAAAATTACAGGCAAGCCAAGCATTTAGACACATTATTGATTATAGCATTTAATGTAAATTCTAAAGTTTCATTGATACTTTTCTCAAATCTCAATTGTAAATACAATCACTTTATTTTTCTTAGAGCAAGGTAAATCCAAGGCATGGTTAGACAGATGTTTGCGCTTCACTTGCCTATAGCAGACATTCTCAGTGCACGGATTGTGAACTTTAACGATGACGAACACATGCTGGAAATGGGACCGGATGTTTTTGGGTGTGAAGGGCAAGGCACCGGGCTCCTGAAACACGATGGTGACGATGTCATTTCCTATGTGCCTCTTTCTGAGCAACTGGTGAGAGAAGAGAACAAACAAAGCTGAAGGGACTCTACAGTGTCCATGTTCAAAGAGCAGTTCAAACACCATCATGAACAGGAAGTGAGGGTTTAGGAAATGTGAAACGTTGTATTGGCAAGTCCATCAGCCCTGAAAAAAAGATGATATATCAATACAGTTCATAGTGTAATATGTATTAAAAGAAACTCTGATGAATTAAAAATACAACACAAACACATTTTTAATCCTTTTTTTGTAATCAGGGTTCAAAATTAACACTTGTCGATTGCCAAATAAGAGTTAGTTAAATAAATAAATAAACAATAATAATAATTTTATGTTGTTAAAAAATATTGCATAATACTATTTCACAGCCTATATATATACAGGCCAAAAGTTTGGACACATTACTATTTTTAAAGTTTTTGAAAGAAGTTTCTTCTGCTCATCAAGCCTGCATTTATTTGATCAAAAATACAGAAAAAAAAAAAGGAAATATTGTGATATATTATTACAATTTAAAATAATTTGGTTTTCAATTTATTATACTTTAAATTATCATTTATTTCTGTGATGCAAAGCTGAATTTTCAGGATCATTACTCCAGTCTATCACATGATCCTTTAGAAATCATTCTAATATTCTGATTTATTATGAGTGTTGGACACAGTTCTGCTGCCTAATATATTTGATGAATAAAAGGTTAAAAAGAACTGCATTTATTCAAAATAAAAAATATATTTTCTAATAATATAAATCTTCTTTTCTATCACTTTTTATCAATTTAACACATCCTTGCTAAATAAAAGTATTGATTTATTTAAAAAAATAAATTAAAAAAATAAATGACTGACCAGTAGTGTATATTGCTGTTACAAAAGATTTCTATTTTTAAAACATTTGCTTCTTTTTTATTTTTTTAAAACTTTTTATTCATCAAAGTATCCTAAAAAAGTATCACAGGTTATGAAAAAATATTAAGCAGCAGAACTGTTTCCAACTTTGATAATGAATCCTCATATTAGAATGATTTCTAAAGGATCATGTGATAGACTGGAGTAATGATCCTGAAAATTCAGCTTTGCATCACAGAAATAAATGATCATTTAAAGTATAATAAATTGAAAACCAATTATTTTAAATTGTAATAATATATCACAATATGATTTTTTTTTTTTTGTATTTTTGATCAAATAAATGCAGGCTTGATGAGCAGAAGAAACTTCTTTCCAAAACAATAAAAATAGTAATGTTTCCAAACTTTTGACCTGTACTGTATATTATATATATAAATTTGCAGGATTGGCAAAAAGTTCATATTGGACCGTGTTTGTAATACAAGTTTTGCTGAAAGGATTTCCATTGTGTTTGGCTCTTAAATCAAGCCAGTCTGAGGAGGTTTAAAGACTTAGAATTAAAGAAAAGAAACAGATTAAAAATATAAAAGAAGATTTTTTGTTAAAAATGCAAATAATCACCAGCAATGTGCCATCTGGTGTAATGCTGGTGCCATAAATGACACAGAAGACGCCTGCAGATGCTGTGGAAGACTTTAAAATCTCTTAAGCTCATGCATAAGTATCTGATTCTGGATTTTTTTTTAGAACAGTCGGCCTTGATATCTCAAAGATGTTGGATAAGAGCATTCAATGGCGATAGAGTCAGGAACTTAATATATTCTATTAACCCTGAGCCGCTCTATAGGGACGTCATATTAACGGTGTGCCGGCCTTCCCGAGATTGGCCAAGGGTTACAAACAGGATTATGTGTGAGACGGGAGGATGAGAAGATGAGAGGCTGAACTGTGCTCGAGTCTTCTGGAAGCTTACGGCCAGGGATTTATCCGCTAATCCGGCACAATCGAATAGAATTGAAGTTGGAGAAGAAAAAGACAGAAAATCTTCTTCAGAAAATCCGGCCAATCGACTGTCAGAGACACAAGTGACAGTGATGCGGCTGGAGTGGCTCTATTACTAAGTTTATGCATTTGATAGACTATAAACCTGTTATGATATAAAAAAACATATCAAATATATCTAATGGGATTACATTTAATGCATTTACCAAATTTGACAATTGGAATTGGAAATCAAATCTAGACTTTTAATAAAAGTGAAGTCATCTTCATTCTGCAGGAGTGGCAAAATTCCAGCTTTGTCACATATTATTTTGTTTTCTTCACTAAAAAGATGTAAATGCTTTAAAATGCATATGCACACACTTTCGAAATATATAAAAAATAAATAAAAAATCCTAATATACCGTACAGTTCAGAATAGTTAGAAATAATTTATATATTCAGATTTAAGTTTATATTCTCAGATTAAAATCTATGTTTTAATTGATAAATAATTATTTGGATTTAAACTAATGTTCATAAGTACTTAACTTAACATCATTAACCTGATGATCATGTTCTCCAGCATGATTTGAGAACGGATGGATGGATGGATGGATAGATAGATAGATAGATAGATAGATAGATAGATAGATAGATAGATAGATAGATAGATAGATAGATAGATAGATAGATAGATAGATAGATATTTGGATGGATGGATGCATGGATGGATGAAAATTAGTTAACTAGTTGTTAAAGAGAACATATCATGGAATGCACCAGTCATTATCACACAATAAAAGAAAACAGGGTAATCAGAACCCCCATGTGAAGACATTAGCCAATCACAAGAGAGCTCATTAGCATAACGAGGAGGACACACACCTGCTGCCTGTTGTTGGGTGTGTAGGGCAGAAGTGTGGACACGTGGAACATCAGCTCATAGTCCTTGTAGGTCGTGTAGAGCGAGTGAGTGCCGGTCGAGTCCGCTGTAATGGAGGACAGTTGTCAACAACACATCTTGTGTTTGAGACACAAGGGAACAAAGAGAGGAGAAACAGGACTCGACATTTCTCTGATGACTGTACCGAGCCTTTACTTGCCCTGACAACAGTATATACACACACACACACACACACACACACACTCCCCAGCCACATCCAAAAACATATTTTCTGGAAAACGATGACATATAATGCTAAACATTAATGATTGGTTTGTAATTTTCTTCTTCCTCAAAAGTCGCTCTTTCAATTTCAACAAAATCATCCATGTTAAAGTTGGTGACGAGTTTACAAAACAAAACAACAACGTTCATAGATTTTTAACTGAAGACTAGTTTAAAGTTGGTAAATACACAAACATGCATGCATGCATATATTTAAGAAATATTTACATGTATATACTTTATAAATATAATTTATATTATATATAAATATAAATATTGTATGTATAAATAAAAATTTTCTTAAATATATGCATGCGTGTGTGTGTGTGTGTATTTATATAAACAAAATAATTATACACTGTACACACACATATATTATGTAAACACAAACTTTTATTTTGGATGTGATTAATTGTTGCACAGCCCTAATATACATATAATATGTCTCTATAAATGCAGTGTGTTGTATGTGTATGGTGTCAGCATTAACACATACTCTTGTTGTCCAGCTGTGCTCTGTACTTGGTGAAGCCCTTCAGTCGGACTCTCTGACCGAGCAGATCCAGGAACTCGTCCAGCGCCGGCCCGGCGTTCTCATTATTGTACATCTCCTCCTCTGTGCTCTGACCCGCTTTACAGTACAGGACGCCCACTTTGTGCTGGAAACTCAGCTGCAACACAAACAAACACACACACATTACATTTATTACTGATCGGATATCAATAAAACTCAACCCAGTTATTCATTTAGGTTGCACTTTATTTTGAGGTGACGTTGTTAAGTTATATTAACTAACTACATGTACTTACTATAGGGTTAGGGATAGGTTAGTTACTTGTAATTATGCATGTTATTACTGTAGAAAGTACATGTAGTATTATATTATGTTATATTATATAATATATCGGTATTAAATGTTTTATATAAAAAAATATAAAACATCTATATTTTTCATATATTTAATATGAACATATTGTAATTTATATATATATATATATATATATATATATATATATATATAAAATGAATCTGTATCTGAATACTTTTTATATATATTTTTTAAATATATTTAAAAAAAATTTATTTATATATATATATATATATATATATATATATACACACACACACACATATATATATATATATATATCATATCATAATATAATAGTTTAATATTGAATATATGTGTGTATACTTTTAGTATTTTTTATTCAATATTAAACTATTATGATATACAATATTTAGCATAATTAAAACAAATATCAGATTATTAATTAATATATTAATTGAAAATATTAAAATTATATAGTATATATTATACACCATCTTTTCTGCAATGATTGCCATTTGCAATACTGCATTTTGTTTACCTTTTTAATTTCTAAAAATGTTTTTGCTTCAAAATCAAAGTTTGTAATGCTTTGATTCATCTCAAAAGTGTTAATATCATATCAGAATTATATATATTTTTTTTAAATCCCATTGGAGAAATGAATGTGAAAACCCTTCTCGCTCACTGTTGTGCTCGTATCATCGTCAGCTGTCAGTTTAACAGTCAGCTGATAAAGCGCTTGATGACGACACTAGCCGTTTGCTGGTGTTTACTCTACGAGTCGTGAGAAGTCAGGACTGTCCCGAGGGCTGATGGGTACGGAAGAGGCGCAGTGATGTCACAGCGGTCAGGACACCGTTATGTAAAACACTCCGGGGATGACTGACTTTCTTTCCCTCTATCCCTGTGTTTCTTCTTTCTTGTGGCGCTTCATGTCACTCAGAGGCTTATCTGTGTCTGAGAGCCGTGTTGACCTCTTTGTTATGAACAGACAGAAGAATGTGTTTCATAACCGTTATCCTCTCTGCTGTATGTTTGATTAATATGGAAAATATCTGTGCCAAAGATCTCAGACTTGGATATAGAGATTGTCTGTCTTTTTTGGGCCAGAGTTTCAAACCCTAGTGAGCTGCCTTGGTGTCCACTGTCTGACTAGTGTGTTTGCTTTTAAGGGTAAGATGGCATGTCGAGAAAAGTTAAAAATGCATCCATTATTTGATTCCGTCATGGCAGGTGAACTGAGAAAAATGACCAGTTATGAATAATAATTGCATTTTCATGGCTGGTGAATTCTTTATCTACTGTACGTGTAACAATATATCAAATCAAAAATGTATTGATTTCAGCAGAAACTGGTGTTAGTATGTTGTTGAGCTAACAAGTAGAAATATACAAAAACAAAACCAGTGAAATCTTTAAATAGAATATCTTAAACTGAATCAAAGGTTTTCAGAAAAGAGCAACATTTTAGGATTGGCTCCACATTTCCCTTTATTCCCTGTCATCATGCATGAAACTTTACACTGAGCCCGTCACAATGCATTCTGGGATTGCCTCTCGGTAGAAGGCAGGGAAGTTATGCTTCCAATTCTACTCGTTTTCCCATTGATTATTCCCATTAAATATTTTAAATATTAAATCATTTTATTTTTATAAAATAAAAATGTAAGTTTAACATTTAAAAATGTTATATTTACTTTTTTTAACTATTAAATTAATTATTATTAATAATTACCTATTAAAATAATTAATTATTTAAAATGATGTATATATAAATTGTGTACATATAAAAGTTAAGCTTAAGCTCAAGAAATGAGAATATACTATATTATATATCGGTATTAAATGTTTTAAATTGGAAAAAATACGATACTTATATTTTTTTATTTTAAAATAATATAATACATTATATTTAGTTTATATTTAATCTATATATTTTGAATAATTTTCTACTTAATTATTGTTTTAAAATATTAATATTTTTAATATTTCTAATATATTTATTTATTATCTCTCTCTCTCTCTAAATATGTATGTAGGAAATTAAACATATACATATATGCAAATATATTACATATGCAGTATATACTTTTATTTTTAAATATTTTTATATTATGTTTTAATCTGAATTTTTTTTGTATTAAAATACTTTATTATTGGTAAAAAGCCCTTATGTATAATGCATTATAAAGGTATACATAATGTTTATTACAATGCATTATATCTTTTCATAAATAATTGTAACCCAAGTTAAAATGCATTATAATACTTGCAGATTCTTCTACATCTGAAATGTGTCCTGTATTTAATGTATTATACTTTTTTTAAATGAATGAATAGATAAGTATTATGATGTATTATAATTGTGCTTACAAAAGACCATACAGTGCATTACCAGGCATAATTAATGCATGAGAAATCATTTTATAGTGCATTATATATATATATGAAGGGTTTAAGTGTTTTACTGTTTTATTATGAGTAGGCATCTTACTAGGGTTTGTTTGACTTTTTGATGCTGTTGAAATGGAAATTGACGTGAGGAAGCAAGCGCATGACATCACTCTTGGCTCAAATGACTTCGAGTTAAATTTGCCCCTGTGTGTTTCCCGCAAGCATTTTATGTTTTCTCACCATTTGCTTAGTCTAAAAACTGCCTGTTGGCCGTATACCTACCCATTCAGAATGTGTCAGCGGTTTGCATGTCGTTTTATAACTCAAGTTTACTGCACTTATCCCAGTGTGTGTGTGTGTGTGTGTGTGTGTGTCCTTTCTAAAGCCAAGTAGGGCATCTCCTCTGAACTGCATTAGCGCTGCTCGACTAGATGCCGGGGAAGTCACTGGCTGCTCCTAATCCAAAACAGCCGGATGAAGGTTTCAGAGGACGAGGTCGCCATGACAACAGCATGGTTTCCAAGCTGGGAATACTTGACCCGCGTAAGAGAGCCGTGATTCCTGAGCGCTGAAACATCAGCCGTTTTCCTCTGCCTCATCAGACCCGTTCAGCGCATCTGAACTGGGTTAGCTTGCGTGAGGCCAGGGGTTCTGATGGCACTTCACCACGTCTTACTGTGGGATTGTGACTGATTGTTCCTGAAGAGACTTCTGTCGTAACTCACTTCCCATCAAATTAAATGAGGGAGATGCTAGAGATTTAGTGTTTGAATCCAGATTGACTGGATTCAGTAATTGAAGAACACAGGTAGTTTGCTAACAGTGGTTTTATGTATATTTTGGCCATTTGTCAGCTAATGGTCAGACCTTTGGCTATTGGGATCCACTTATTCTGTGTGATATTTTTTTCTTCTTTCGCACCTGACTTAAGTCTACCTGGGTATCGTCTACAATCGACGTCCCCAAACATCTACAGTCGTTCATGATACATTACATAATCTCCCTACAATTTGATTGGTTCTTCATAGGCAAACCCTTCTGTTACTAGGTAGAAGCGAACTCTGTTTTCTTGATTACTTCATTGTTAATCACAAGTTTTCAAACCTAGACATCTGTCTAGTTTCATTTCCCATATTTGTTATTTATACCCTCACACACTAAAAATCACGAGTTTTCGACCAAACGGTGTGGAAACATTTAAAATTCAAAAACATATGAATGTTGTTCCTGCAAGAAACATAAATGTTAGTTATGATTAATTTAAAAAAAAACATCACATCTGCATATGCTGTAGAAGTATTTCAGCTATAACTATAAGAAGAGTACAGTTTATCCAGGATACTGTATATCTCTTTACTTGTTTTTAAATGCCTCAAACCAATCTTGTTGTCATTAGCTAAAACGAAGACTTTTTTTGTCAATTGAAATAAAGCTAAAAAATGTTTTAATTTTATATGAAAAACAGTGAAATGTTGCATTGGCAACTAACTGAAATAAGTAGTATAATAATAATAATACTTAATACTTCAAATGAAAATGTTGAAGTACTAAAACTGCTAAATGTAAAAATTGAAATATTCTGGAAATAAAATAAACAAAAAAAAAGAGCTTAAAATCAAACTAAATTTAAAATGAACACGGAAAATATTAAAATAAAAGGGAATTCAAAATAGTAGTAAAAACTAGCCTCAAACTAATTATATGCGGGCACAAATGGGGCTGTTGCTGTTCGAGAAACTCATTTATAAGTGATCATTATTGTGCGGTTGTTTTTGTACGTAAATGACACATTTCACAGTCAGAACTTGATGTGATCCCACAGACTTCTGTTGAGTTTACCGTCATCCCATCCAATCCCTCAATTTCCATAATGATTATTAAATCCTCCTCCTTGTGATCGCAGAATCTGTTTGAACTGATGTTTACAGACTGAGCTCTTCTGAAGGGACTCGAGTATCACGTTCCCATCGGACTTCGCTTTATCCACTCGCAGAAAATAAATGTGCATCTGCCTGATGATTTCATCAATGACTTAATGTGTTTACATGCACTGATGCGTACCTGACTAATTGTTTCTCATAAACTATGCCTTGAAGAATATTCTGAGGCTCTTACTGTTTCTTAACAAGGCAATGTATGAAACTTTGTTGGGATCCTCATTTTTTCTTTGCATCTTCCACATAAATTAAGGTAACAATTTATTTTAATGACATAGTTACCAGTATAATAATAATCTAATATAATCGAACATAACAATCTAATTTCTTAAGCTTAACTTCAGAGCTCATGGTAGGTCTCGTCTTAAAATGTTGCTAAAGATCAACGGGAAACAAATGAGATCTTCACTTTTTTCACTTTCAAAACAAGTTTTGTTTCTGCTAAGCCGCCGCTAATTCTGTGGTCCTGTGAGAAGACATACACACACACACACACAAGCGTGAGAGAAGAAAAGAGCAGGACACGGAATGAAAGAGTTCACTTCTCATTATCTGTCACCATCAAGTGAGCAGTGAACCTTTCCCGCAGCAGCCCAAGGTAACGCGATACGGTTTGCTAGCCGTGTGGGAGGCAGACTGGGGGTCTTTAGCACATTATGTGACATAGGTGTTGTTTTTCACACATACGTCCCCAGAGGCGAAGACCACCATTCATCTCCAAACCAGATGATCTTCAGCAGCCAGCTGAACATGCATGTGCAACAGTCAAATACACAAGACAAACACAGTCTTTCCTTAAACGCGATCAATTATGCCCGGTTTCAAAGTCTTATTTAGTATTTGGGGTCAAAACTCATTATTTCCCCCATATTCTTCATTGTTGCGGCTCCTCTCTTCCCAGTCAGTCAGTAACGCTCTGTTTAGTTCCTGTCTCTATGAAGCTCCTCCTTCTGAAAGCACACTGTGCTCTGATTGGTCGGCTGGATCAGTGTGTTGTGATTGGTCGAGCGCTTCGAGTGTGTTTGGGAAATGCCCCGCCCCTTACCATAACCACCAGTTTCAACACACTACTAACTAACTCAACCAGGCCCCGCCCCTTTATTCTGCGTATGAATTATTTAAATGAGGAATATTGTGACGTGTTCGTTCCCGGAAGAAACTAAAGACTACAATGGAGGCGTTTCAGAGCGAGTTCAGAAACACTGACACTGATATAGAGAAGAACTCAGAGCTTTTTCATGCTCAAACAGCAACATTACACACTAAAGAAAAGTTTTTTAAAAGTGAAGCATGTCATTTTAGAGGCACTAACAGCAGCAAACGAAATTGAAAAATAACTACATACCGTTTCTGAAGGAAATTTGAGTGGTATGTGCCAAACCAAAACTTGATGCCTGAATTATAAACAGTAAGCATGAACGCCCGTACAAATAACACACTCCGAATCTGAGGCCCACATTATGCTGTCCCAGCGCACGCTATCCAGATCTCCCTGCTCGAGTTGAGACAACTCCCAGAATCCTTATGAGAGTGCCAAACGCTATTAAACAGTTGTTAAGTGCTTCGCTGAGTAACTTCGACTAACTAAGAGGGAAAACTACACTAAAACACAAGCCTTCTGGGACAAACCCGTATATGCTCCTGCAGAGAAACATGAAACTGTAATCAATAAAGTGCTATTTTCATCCAGCAACTTTTTTCAATTTTTGTCACTTATGTAAGAAAAAAACACCCTGGGATTTTTCTGACAGCTTCAAGCCACAAGATTCATAGCCCGTGTCGATGGGAATCCACAGTTTGACGTTCATATGATGAGGAGAACTGACTGGTTCCTCACAAGGGTTTTTCTCCATTCTGTCATCAAAACTATTGATATTGTATGAAAACTGAACTGAGCTGGACGATGACATCATTTTTTGCAGAACTGCTTTATAGATTAAATTAATAATTTAAAGGGGTGGTTCGGGATTTTTGACATCGGACCTCATTTTTAAGTCAGCCTGGTTGTTATTCATCAGTGGAGAATTTTTTTTTTTTTTTAATTATCCAGTCCTTATATTTGGATAGTTAGCCGATGCTAGGCTAGCGCGAGTCAATGGTATATGTTAGCCAGCCATTAAAAACCGTTTTACCCACTCCACAGTGCACCAAACGCAAATCAATTATAACACTAGACTATCGATGTATATGTCCGTTGAGAGAATAATGTTAGAAATCAAACTTACCTTTCATCTCAATGATCCCAAAGGAACTAGTTTCTCAGCAGCTGCGGAATTTTACTTTGCTCCGGTTAGTAATGCGGCAAAAAGTAAACAGAACAGAAGCGCACTACAGTCGTTACATCCAGCTAACGTCATGTGTGTACCGGCTCACTCGGTTGCCTAGGTAATCAATATCACTCCGCTGCTGCTGTAGACAAGGCTTATGATTACAGGGAACAAATTATAACTAATGCAATGTGATGAAAGGTAAGTTTGATTTCTAACATTATATTCTCTCAACGGACATATACATCGATAGTCTAGTGTTATAATTGATTTGCGTTTGGTGCACTGTGGAGTGGGTAAAACGGTTTTTAATGGCTGGCTAACATATACCATTGACTCGCGCTAGCCTAGCATCGGCTAACTATCCAAATATAAGGACTGGATAATAAAAAATAAAAAAAATTCTCCACTGATGAATAACAACCAGGCTGACTTAAAAATTAGGTCCGATGTCAAAAATCCCGAACCACCCCTTTAATAGTTGAGGATCTTTACAACTGAATCAACACTGAACTGAACAACAGCCGAAATGCATAATTATCCTGTTTATCACTGTAAAGCTGCTTTGAAACATTCAAACGATCATAAAGCGATATAGAAATAAACGTGACTTGACTTGATATGAGAGGGAGTTATTAAGATGTATAATATTTCCCTAATATCTACACTTCACACTGTTCAATAGTTTGATGTTAGTAATATTTTCTGTTTTTGTTTCATGTTATGTTCAACAAGGCTGCATTTATTTGATAAAAATACAGTAAAAACAGCAACATTGTGAAATATAATTTTTTTTTGTTGGCTCTTTGCTCTCTTTTGTAAGTCGCTTTGGATAAAAGCATCAGCTAAATATATATTTTACAGTTTAAAATGAAGTTTTATACGCAAATATATGTTCAAATGTAATTTATTCATGTGATCAAAGCTGAATTTTCAGTATCATTACTCCAGTCTTCAGTGTCACATGATCCTTCAGAAATCATTCTAATGATGATTTGATGCTTAAGAAACATTTCTGATTATTATCAATGTTGAAAACTGTCGTGCTGCTTCATATTTAATGGAAACTGTGTTCTTTCAGGATTCTTTGATGTATAAAAAGTTTAAAAGAACAGCATTTATTTCAAATCTAAATCTTTTGTAACAATGTAAAATAATTTACTGTCACTTTTGATCAATTTGATGCATCCTTGATGAATAAAAGTATTACGTTCTTTACTGACCCCAAACTTTGAAATGGTAGTATATATTAAACAGAATTGCCAGGCAAAAAGAAATGACTGGGCTTTCCGCTCATATCACACTCGTCTATATTTAGCACTCGAGAGAACTTCAATAATCATGTCTCTTTAAAGACCATAATGAAACATTATTGAGAGGGTGGGATTGAAACGTCTCTATCTATAAAATAAAATGTAATTTTGGCTATATTCGTCCGTCCTCATTCACATTTCCACTCGAGGTTGGGAAATCAATGGGCGACTGGAGCTGTTATTGATCGAACTATAACATGATATTGGCTGATTTTCTCCCTCAGAACCAAGACGACCATCTGAATCCATGTAGAGAGACGCTTCATGGGAAAAACAGCTCTACCTATGGTGCCTTTGAGACCCACGAGACCCAGTGCATGTTGATTTTTAGTCATATATCCATGCACTATTTTCATTAACACTTTCAGAACTGCTGTGTTACAGATATAACTCAAGATTTGTGAGAAACGATGCACATTCTTAAAGGCATCTTTACACCGCCAAGTTAAGGCTGCTCTGTGCCTGCACAAAATGCAGTGTAAAGATACAATGCTGCATTAAAACCAGACTAAATTATGGCTGTTGTGGTAAAAATCACAATAGAATAAGCAAAAAAAATCTAATGTAAAAATGGTAAAGATTCAGTCACCATATTGATTGACCACTACAATGAATGTTGCTTATTGCTATAAAACTTAAGCAAAAGCAATATAATAAAAGACATTATGCATTAGAGCTACACGATTAATCTAAATAAAACCAAAATGATCATATTATGAGAATCAAATCACAAAGGCATTGCATTTTAATTATATAAATATATGTTCCCTACCTGTGGTTTTCTGTCTAAATACAGGTTTGATGGTTCAGTGTTTAAAAAAAAATTTTTTTCATTGAAATATTACAATACTATTTCTTATTTTGTTTTAATTTAGTACATTTTTTATATTTTATTTATTTATTAAAAATAAATAATAAGAATAATAATTGTTATTATTATTATTAGGAGTAGTTGTGGTAGTAGTAGTAGTAGTTTTATATCCATATTGATCTGTAATCACTAAATAAAGCAAAATTGTGCAGTCCTACAAACAAGCAGAACAAACCTGCATTATTTTTTGGCCCCACTTTATATTAAGTGGCTTTAAGTACTATGTACTTATTGTGTTCATGTTGTACTGTAAAACACTTTTGCTGCTATTTAGGTGTGATACGGGTAAGGTTAGGGTAAGGTGTGGTTTAAGGGTGAGTTAAGGTGTAAACGAAGGGTCAACAGTGTAATTATAAATGTAATTACATAAATTAATTACAGCTGTAATTACTGCTGTACATGCAGGTGTTTTTAAAATATAAGTACAATGTAAAAACATATATGTACACAATAAGTTCCATTGTATCAAATTATTAATTTCCATGTTAGTATATAGTAGTTAAAAATACTTATAAAGTGGGAATTTTTTTTATTTTATTTTTTTATTGCATACGCTTTTTCTGAGAAAAATTGCTTAAAGATTTTTTTCCCCAAATCGTGCAGCCCTACTCTGCATATCTGAATATCGTTTACATAACATGAGATTTCAGCGTTCTAGACGAGTCCTCACCCCCTGCTCGTCCAGCTTGAGGAGCTGCTCGGGGACTTTGGGTGAGTTGAGGGCCAGTCGAAGGCACTGGATGTTCAGCTCGGGCACCACGTACTCCAGCACCTCCTTCAGTGGGAGACCGCGGGCCATCCCGTGCCTCGCCGTGGATGGCACAGCGTCCTCCAGAATCGCCCCACGCAAGGTGGTCAACTGAGGAGGGCCAGAGAAGGACAAGAGCTCTTAGTGTCTAATCTAATCATTACACATGCATTAAACAGCAAGGACATTTTCCAGCCTCAAACAATCAAAATCCTTATTATCCGATGGCTTAATATTGTCATACGAGTATGTGACCTCAAGTACTTATTCTTTTTTTTCTTAAAAACTAACAGGATTCTTTCAATTAAAAATATGTATTGATATATTGGGATATCAAGTTTTTGTCAATGAGATCTTCCCCCTTGCAGGAGATTCGAGGGCGCGAGTCTCGACCCTTTTATCTGCACTTATAGAGTAAAAGCCTTTTATGCTGAATTCTCTATTATCTCTTTAAAGGGTCATTCTGAGATTTTGAGTCATTTGAGCATCTATGGCATGTAGGAAATGACAAGAGGCTTCATAATTCAGATTAATTGTGAACGAGCGCCATTAGAAGCTGAAGATCAAAGCCTAAGGTTTAATGCGGTGGAGAAAAAAGAATCTGTATGTGGGCATTTGTTGATTTACTGTCCTCGAAAATTATAATAATAATAATAATAATAATTCAGCCCATGAGAGAAAAAAAAAAAAAGGAAATTATATTTTGCATAAAGAATTGTATAAGTTTATTTTAGGACCCTTAAGATGATCTGTCCCAAATTAATAAATACCAGTAATTAAACAAGTAAATAAGTACATAAATGAATAAATAAGAAAGCAAACAAACAAACAAACAAACTTATACATAAATAATTTAGAAAATGACAATTTCATGATTCTATCATTAATAAAATTATTAGCAATTGATATCGTAGGGATTTTTATGAATATTGCCAATGCAAACCAATACATTTTCAAGCTTGTAAGTATGAAAGAGGGAGGGTTTTACCTCTTAATATTAATTAAATGCTTCCTTTATTTCAGCAGGCAAAACTTTAATTATTTAAATGTCCAGTGCGACACCATTAGTCTTCTAAAACTACTAAAAATGGTATTGCAATTAGGGCCATCAATCCATTAATTTTTAATTACACATTCATTAATCCAATTAAAATCAAAACTAATTATCAATAGTTATTTAAATCAATATCTGCTGAGAGATTCATGTCCATTTGTCGAGCGCTGGCGTACCTGACTCGTCCTGAAGGTGACCCGATAGTTATACTGCGATGCCTCTTTGTCTTTCCCATCGTCCAGCTTTTCTCTCCGCACGCTGATGGCCACCGGGCCCAAGTTCTCATCCACCCCGAAGTAGTTCTGGTGCTCTGGGGGTTAATGACAGGAACGAGAGGAAGATATGAGGTCAGGTTCAAGAAGGACAGATAACACTTTCCGGGAACACCCTATAAAGCGAGTGAGAGACTATTAGAGCTGTTTAAACTCTTCACAGCCTCTCTAGTGCTGGTCATGCTGAGGAGACACTGCACACACACACGGGAAACTACACTGAGAACCGTCTACAGACCTTCTTATCTTAGGATTCTGGCATTGTGACATTATTAATTATTTTTTTATTTTTTTAAATAAAGCAAGCAAGTTTATTTTAGGACCATTATGATTTTTGCATTTTGACATACAGTGTGACATTATTTTCATGACAATTAAGATCATCTGTCTCAAATAAATAAATACATAGAATTTTACTATAGGATTTTTTGCATTGTGACATTGGATGGATGGATGGCACGGATGGATGGAAGGATGGAACGACAAAACGATAGATGGATGGATGTATGGATGGATGTATGGATGGATGGAACAACAAAACGATGAATAGATGGATGGAATGACAAAACGATGGATGTATGGATGCATGTATGGATGGATGTATGGATGGATGCATGTATGGATGGATGTATGGATGTATGGATGGATGCATGTATGGATGGATGGATGTATGGATGGATGGATGGAACAACAAAACGATGAATAGATGGATGGAATGACAAAACGATGCATGTATGGATGGATGTATGGATGTATGTATGGATGTATGGATGGATGGAACAACAAAACGATGAAAAGATGGATGGAATGACAAAACGATGGATGTATGGATGCATGTATGGATGGATGTATGGATGGATGGATGGATGGAACAACAAAACGATGAATAGATGGATGGAATGACAAAACGATGTATGTATGGATGGATGTATGGATGGATGGATGTATGTATGGATGTATGGATGGATGGATGTATGGTTGGATGGAACAACAAAACGATGAATAGATGGATGGAATGACAAAACGATGGATGGATGGATGGATGATGGATAATGGATGGATGGATGGATGGATGGATGGAACGGAAAAATTATGGATGGATGGATAATGGATGGTTGGATGGACAAAATGATGGATGAATGGAACGACAAAAACATGGATGATGGATGGATGGATGGATGGATAGATAGATAGATGGATGGATAGATGCTCTTGATTTTGGAGTAAAAATAAAATAAAATAAAATAAAATAAATAAAATAACGGCAAATGTGGATTATTTTAATATGGTGCTATAATGGAGAAAAAGGTCCTAGTTATCTGTCATGTCTACATGGCAATGATGTCGTCTGGTCCAGGGAGCATCTCCATAGATTTTCACAGAGTCCCGCAGACACATTAGTGTCATATATGATCCATAATCTCTGATTTCACTGAACCACAGGAGTCCGTCAGAGATTAACAGGAGAAATAAAGCCCGCCACAGACGAGGCTTAACCTCTTTCTTTTTGATATCCTTTTCAGTAAACCCCTTTGTAGACAAACATGCATTTGGACACAATGTTGAAAACCTGAGGCCAAAATTATGCAATATAACAGGCAATGTGTACTAAAGCATGGCTTAGCGGGAAAAACATTAGGATAATGTGTATTGATGCAAAACACACACATAATAAAATGGGACAACAAAGAAATTAGCAACAGCTCAAGTAGTGTGTGGGATCCTGCTGATGGCAAAACACGAAAAACAAATACAACCTTATTCAAAGTTACGACAGCAGAAGCGAACTGCATGATGGGAGAGATCTGGAAATGTTCAACAACAGCCCTTAATCCAACTCAAATCCAGAGGTGAACGACAACAAACACTCTCACCAGTGTCACGTCATCTCATACACACTCATGAGGGTGAAGCTGCAGCGAAGAGTAAAACACTGCTGAATTCTTCTCTAAAACACACTTTAATAGAACGATAAAAAGACATCAGCTTGCCCATCACCAACAGGAGGCCACGATGCTTAACAAGATGAAGTATTAATAACATTCATGCATTAATGCAACCGTAGTGTAAACCTTCAGTAGGCATGTCACATCTTGCCTCCTCTCCGATCACGCAGATCTTGGTCACGAAGAGAGAGGAAGTTAATGGAATCAATGCTACTCCCTGGGTGATAAAAGCATCATGGAAAAGTAAGGTGTGAAAGGGATAGTGGCTCTTGGGAGAGACATGTTGACAGGTCTGTCCTTCTCAGGTCCGGTAGAGACGCTGATGGGGTGATGAGCAGCTATAAAGGTTAAATGGACTCTGACTGTTAGTTTGAAGTCGGGAAAGTCAGAGAGTCAAAATAAAATCAGTATCTGTCTCACAAAATGCATTCCATTTAATTCAATTTCAAGCCATGCATTAAAGTCATGCATTCAATTAAAGGTTATGCATTATATTTAATGCAATTTAAAGTTATGCATTCAATTTGATTTAATGTTAGGTTGTGCATTCAAGTCATGCATTTATTTTTAATTCAATTTAAAAGTTATGCATTCAATTTAATTTAAAGTTAAGCATTTAAGTTATGCATTCAATTTAATTCAGTTTGAATTTATCCATTCAACTGAATTCAATGTAAAGTTATGCATTCAAGTTATGCATTCATTTTAATTCAATTTGAAGTTATGCATTTAAATAAAATGGGATGTTTGAGTGGATGAGAACCTTGAGAGGAAACCAAATGTATTTTCTTTCTTGACAAATGTGTCATTATTTGTTATTATTGCCTTTATCTGCATTGTATTATTCAGCATTAAATTACTGTTAACCATTAGCAATATATTAGTAAATTTGCATTACCTGCAAGTTACAGTATAAGAATAACTAAATACATTGATTTGGCTATTAGTTTAGAATTAATGAAGAGCCCATACATCCAAAAAAGTTGTTTGAATAGGGTCCATTTGGATTTCATTTCGACTTTAAACTCCCTCCCTCTTTAAACGGCACTTAAAATATATAGTTAAATGCACAAGACTAATCAGTGTCTTAAATATAACCCTGTACAAATGGCGGCAGCTCCGCTGCACAGAGGAAATTGAGCTCTTCTGCTTGAAAGGTCTTTGGCGACACGGCAAGGCGGATGATTATCTATTTCCCAATAGAACGAGCTTGCTAACATGATTTATTGTCATTTGAGCTGAGCTGTAATTCGCTCATTCGCTACGGCTGGAAAGCCCGTGAATGTGCAGGACACAATCGCAGCTTTCACCCACAGGCTGCGGCTCATTATTCAGCGTAGTCAAAGGAAAGAAACGAATTTCTGCATGGCAAGAGGTGGAGCAGCTGTTTTCCAGAGCTTAGGAATGGGTAACACAATCCTGTCAGGACTATGCAGATGTGCAGACATGCAAAAAAAACAACAGTCTGACTCTGACAGCCGCTGACACCTTCTCAGTCAAACACCAATGACATTGTGCAGGATAAGTCGAAGTATCGTTTGCTCGTTCCATTCCCAGACACGCTGAGGTGTTTTAATGAAGAGCGGTGGGACCGCGGTGTGAGGAGAGGGTCCCGTCTCACCTCTCGCCATCACGGCTCCTCGGAGGGGAACAGCTGCACCTCACCCTGTCTATTCTCACATGACAAATCACAGGCCAAAGACAGGCGAACATTCTCACACCTCAATCCATGCCACAAGCGTTTCTCCTTTCAGAATGTGTAATAAACATCAGGCTTACAAAAAACTGCTATTGTCTCAGTCCCTAAATCACCAGAATAGCATCCAAAAGGAGAAAATATTAACACTGCAAAAAAAATTTATTTTAAGTTTGTAATAAGTATTTTGTACTATTTTCGAGTTGAAGCTAAAGTTCACCCAAAGAAACAGAAATGATTTACTCACTCTCAGGTGGATCACAATAGAAGATATTTTGATGAAAAGTTCCAAACATCATTAAAACCAATTGATTTTCATTGTATAGAAAAGTTGGTCATACAGGTTTCGAATGATATGATGGTGAGTTAATGAGGTAATTCTCCTTAAAATATCTAAAAACTCTTTAAATTTACTTGAAAGGCAACACTGAAAGAGATATTTAGAATTGTTTTCATAGATGTGTGGATAATATGAATGTATTTTATCTCACTGAACTGGCTTTTTTTTTTTGTGTGTGTGTGTGTGTGTGTGTGTGTGTGTGTGTATTTTATTTAGATTTTTTCACTTGTATCTAAACTACTTAAAAGCAAGTGAAATTAGCCGAAATGCACCTAAATTCAAGAGAAAATCTATGAAAACTCTTATTATTATTATTATTATTATTCAGTGTAGCCTTTCAAATGAATCTATATCATTTAAATTGTAAGTTTTTTTTGCAGTGTAACTTACTCATCTTTTTTGGGGGGCACTTTAGTTTAGAGTTTTTACTTGGGTTTTGTAATTTAGTATAATTAATAATATAATAAGTATAATAAAGCAAAGCAAGATCACAAACAATAAAACATTTGTTTTCTTTGGAATAACATGAACTGATGAATATTCTAAATACAACATGGAATGAAAGATTTCACGTTGCAAACAAGAATCAACTCCCATTTTTCATGCAAAATAATAACAAGGCTTACCTCTCCCATAGAAAAATTTGTGGTAATAATACGCTCCCAGGTCGATGTGCTCGATGATGTACCGCTTGACCTTTTCACGGTGGATTGCCTGGCTTTCCCGTGGCACCTCCAGTACAGACACACCAGCATTGGTACAGTGGGAGCTCAAGGACGACTCGAAAGAGCAGTTTTCTCCTCCAGCACTGTAGTTGGTGTTAGTGGCCCTGGAGAGAGAGATCCTCCTCTCCCCCTCTCCACCAACCTCATTGCGAAAATGCGGGCAATTGAGCACCAATCCATTGCTTTTCCCATCCCCCTCATCCGCATCCAGGTTCTCCTTGGGATTGAGGTCTTCCCGACTTCCCAGTGGCGATTCGAACATGGATGCAGGTCCTGTATTATTCCCACCCACCTGTCCACCTCCTGGGATTTGGTACTGCGAGGCAGCAGAAGCTCCGGTTGTGGTGTTTTTCCTCTGGTTGAGGCTGATTCGGTTTGCCACCGCTTCACTGATGTTAAAGAGGACGCTCTGGACGTCATAGTGAGCAAAGCATTTCTGAAAACTGAGCGGCCGGCGGTCCTCCTGCTCGGTGGAGAGCCGTAAGCCATCGTTCTCGCTCTTAATAGTCCTCAACTTCCTGAAGAGCGAAGTCTCGGATGACTCCGACTTGAGACGATGCATGAAAGACTTCTCTCTTTCTCGGCTGTAGAGGAGTGAGCTGTCCACGTAGTCGTAGCCCGAGATTCGGACGATCTCACCGCGGGCTATTTGGGCGGCGGTCTGCAAGCTTGGGGAGAGGGTTGTGTCGTAGCGAAGGAGTTCTGGGAAACCGGCAGGCGGGGCGCTGCGATGGTCCAAACTGTCAATCCGGTATCCTCTTAACATGGTGAAGAACCCTTCATTCCCGAGACCCTGGCGGTCAATAGAGGAAGTGCTGCCGTATTCCCGATGCAACGAGGCACCGGTGTTTGGGTTGACGGCGTTCTGGTCCAATATGTCCTCCGCATCAATGTCGCTGATGGTCACGTCACTATTACTCCGCTGGCGAATGGGATAAAGTCCCTTCAAAGGGGATCGACTTAGAAGGTCACTCAGGGAATATTTTGTATCCGAATACTCAGGCTCCATTGGTGCTTCGCCCAAATCCGTGACCTCCACACTTTGGTCTGGCTGCCCGTTCTGAAAGGCCATGATGACGCTTTCGTAGTTGGGTCCGCCTCGGCTTTCCCAACCCTCCTTTTTCGGGGGCCAGTCCGTCACCCTGGCTCGCACCCCCATTTTAGGCATGGCGGGCGTCCCGTTCGTTTTACCACCCCCTTCCAGCTTGCCCTGTGTGTTGGTCGCTGGATGTCCCATACTCTCATTCAATGCTTTCAGCTTCCTGGTAAACAATTCCTCAGATGACTGCATGACGTTAGAGAAGCCCTCAAGCGATGGAAGGTTTGTTTTATCGTCGATACCCACGGCTCAAGCTCATATCCGTCTTGCAGCAGCTTGGGAAAGCGAGAACTCAAGTCCCCTTATCGGTTACATTGTCATAGGTCACCCATTTGAGTCCCAGGGCCAGCTATCTCAACTAGCTTAAGAGTTGTCCTAGAGTCCACATGAAGGGGTTCCTTTCACTCCAAGTCCATTTCTCTTCAGGAGTGACCAGTTTGATGAAAGACAGGCAGCATTTGGGTGTCACGGACGGCTGGAGCTTCAAGGAGCAGAAGGGGTCAGCTGAAACAGCTTTCCTTTCACAGAGCTCAGCTAATTTAGGACGACAGCTGGAGGAGAGCGATCTGTTGGGAGCAAGGAGAAAAACAAAAGCACATTAAGGCATCTCACAGAGAGAACAGCAGAATACATTTATTCAGACACTCTTCCAAGACAGTGGGATGTCTTTCTCAAAACCTCCTTATGACCACAGAACAATGTAAGACTGTTAGATAAGTGGCAGGGTGTGTACCGCAAAACAGGCCTGATGACTCCTTCAACTAGGTCTTCTCACAAAGAGACTATTTACAAATATTAATGTCCATTTCTTTTTGCTTTTTTGCTTACTTGTATTGGCCAAGAATGGGTTCAAATCAAGAGAACATTCAGTGGTTTTCAAACTGGATTATGCATTAGGCAAGGAGAACTCTTTATTTTCATGTACTGTGTGTGTGTGTGTGTGTGTGTGTGTGTGTGTGTGTGTGTGTGTGTGTGTGTGTGTGTGTGTGTTAAAGGTTCCCAGTGGGGACTCCAGCATTTGAACTTCTGCTACCATTTGTGGGTTGGGAAGGTGCCACTGATGACCTTAATGGGGTTTTCATGTTCATGAATATCGTGCGAATGCCACATTCATGCATCCTGGTATAATGTGCTATACAGAATCATGTAACATGACCTGACATTGCTATCAGCACACAAAAAAATCTGCTAAATCCATTATATAGCTTGACCTACAACGTAAAATGCATGACCCTTTTTTCTGAACAGAACTACTAATTTTCATTCTGTTTTCCCTAGGCCTAAAAAATAAATAAAAAACAGGAACAGGAACAAGGGACAATACATCCCATCTTCACCGTGTTCACCTTCTCCCACGGTTCAGTTTCTGATGTACAGCACAACACCACTGAGAGGTTAACATAGAGGTTACAAATATACATAAAACAATATATAGGCCAGTGCTGCATGTTGTTATTTTAGCATTATGCAAAGGTTTAAAATGCCTTTTGATTTGATGACCTGCAAGTGCAGGTTTGACCCAAATTCACAGTTGGTGTACATAAAATGCAACTAGGATTGAGAACACTGAATTTGGAAGGGAGATTGCTGCCCTAGTTGTAGTTTTTGGATAAAAGAGTGTCTTCAAATGGTTATTTTTATTACCATGAATTGATTGAAAAAAATACCTTGCATGTAGAATAATCAACTGAATAAATGCATAAATCACAGTATTTGCCTGGAAAAGCCCAGAAATTAAGATAAATTCAAATAAATTAGATGACTGAGGCAGAATAGATAAAAATGTCTTTAGAAATCAAAATATTGTTTGAACAAAAGCCTATCAGAGACCTACAGAAAACCATTTAGCAAATCCTTTAACTGGGTTTGTCTTTAAGAAAAAGCATGGTATCACATAGTGCTTTGAAAAATTATTATGGTGATGAAATCATGCTAGTACTAATACATTTTTGTAAGCAGACTCACATAAATTTAAAAAAAAAAGAGAAAGAAAACGTAAGATTTTATATATTATAGCTATATAGAACAGCCAGCTTCATGACTGCATTGGTTAACTTGCATTGAGTTTTCCTACAGACTGTACTGTCCTTAACAACAATTCAGGAGAGCAGGATTTTGGATCCCAGTGATGTAACCTAACTAACAGTTTTCACACTGAAATGCAGCAGCAGCAAAAGTGCTTCCTGAAATAACTTCATTAAATGAGACAGGCTTTTCTGAAAGGATGAGCAAGGACAAAAACAGAGGGGCTCTGATTACGTAATCCCTTTTCACATCGACACAATCATTAAGATACACACACACAGACACACAGAAGGGTCACTGTGGAAAAACCCCGTCCCACAAAACACTCAAGGACTATTGAACTGTGCCTAAAAGTGTCTCCTTCAATCTAACGAGCTTCTGAATTCCAGCAGAAAGATCCTTCACCGAAAGCTCCTTACAAATCTATACATCTCAATCCAAATGATACCTTAAAGTACCAGTTCATTGAAGCAAACCAAAACCCTGGCAATCACTTCCAAAGGCTTTTTGTGGAGGCCTCAATGTTCTTATGTTCAAAGAAACCTAAAAATAAAAAAATAAAAAATCACAAGCAATTTATCATACAAGATCTAATAATGCAATATTGCTAAGGCAAAGATTCAAGTTTAATCTAGTTAGAGTCGTGCGGAAACTAGAGCAGAATTATAAACTAGGGATGCAATGATATTAAAAATCTATCAATTATTTTAATGGCATATTGTGAATGAATGAATGAACAAATGAATGAATGAATGAATGAATGAACGAACGAACGAACGAACGAACGAATGAATGAACGAATGAACGCATGAATGAATGAATAAATGAATGAATCAATGAACGAATGAATGAATGATATTACAAATCAATCAATTATTTTAATGGCATATTGTGAATGAATGAACAAATGAATGAATGAACGAATGAATGAATGAATTAATTAATAAATGAATGAATCAATGAACGAATGAATGAATGATATTACAAATCAATCAACTATTTTAATGGCATATTGTGAATGAATGAACAAATTAATGAATGAACGAATTAATTAATTAATTAATTAATAAATGAATAAATGAATGAACGAACGAACGATATTAAAAATCTATCAATTATTTTAATGGCATATTGTGAATGAATGAACAAATGAATGAATGAATGAACGAATGAATGAATGAATGAATGAATGCATGAATGAATGAATAAATGAAATCAATGAACGAATGAATGAATGATATAAAAAATCTATCAATTATTTTAATGGCATATTGTGAATGAATGAATGAATGAACAAATGAATGAACGAATGAATGAATGAATGAATGAATGAATTAAATTAATAAATGAATGAATGAACAAATGAATGAATGAATGAACGAATGAATGAATTAATGAATAAATTAATGAATGAACGAACGAACGAAACAATTAATGAATGAATGAACGAATGAATGAAACATTAAAACTAAAATCAAATGTTTTTTTGCAAACTGAATTTTGCCATGATAAATGTATAGTATGAAAAATGGATATTCATCTTGAGGTTTGCTAGAGATTACACAATTATAATGTACTATTGGCAGATAAATATATATCCAATAATGACCAATAATATAAATTATATAAAAAAAAACTACTACTGGCCAATAACTGACGTGATCCTGACATATTGTTCATTGCTAGTAAAAATGCAAAAATGTAAAATAGGCAAGTGCTCATGGATAGTGGTCGACCAATATGGATTTTCTGATGGCCGATGCGATGGCTGATGGCAATACAAAAACACTGGCTGATAAATGTCAGCATTGGCGATATATTGGTCAACAACCACAGTCAAGATGCGTCTTCAGGAGTTTCTGTCTTCAGCAGATCAGATGGATGTTTCTTGTTCACCACAGAGAAACAGAGGGAGGAAAGGCTCTGGAAAGTGTAAACATCTGCCACCTCATAAACACGACATCAGGGTGGTCTGAGAAACGATGAAGTCCATCTAGAACTCAGACAGTGATAAATGTTCTCCAGCGTGTCGTTCTCTACAGGGATCCCTGATTGCAGCACAACCTGGTGGCGGTCAGCAAAAATATATCATCCCTGTGACCTCTGACCTGCACAGGGTTTGTTTTGTGACTGGGGCTTATGTGTGTGTGTGTGAAGGAAGCTGATGATGGGAGGTCTGACACACGCACACACACACACAGGTCTTTAATGAGAAAAACTCAGCAGTCATTATCTTTGGTCAACCTCCAAGGCCAAAGAAATGAAACTGGGGAGAGGGGGTGGTGGCTGCGACACTAATTATAGCAATGAACTCATTTTCTGTCTCTGGCTGGGCCCTTTTTGTGTCTTTTGGAGCCGTTTCGCCAGGTCTTAAAATAATCTTTTGACACGGTGGCCTGATTAGAGGCTGTGTGAGTATTAATGTGCCGTCACCAGGAGAACCCGGTGCTGTCAGCCTTCTTTAAAATGATATGGCACTGTCAGCTTCAGACGTGATCGCTGGAGCCGGGGGAAAATATTATAAGCACACCATGTTCAGAGCATTTCCACCATTATTTTACACTTGCCAATCATTTAATGCACAGTTAAAGCTGTTTTTAAGTTTCATTTGTTATTTTAATCTTTTTAAATGAACCTTATTTGCACATGATTATTCATAATAACCCACTTTGTAGACATCGTGGCATTGTAGAGGCGACTTGTGCATCGACAAACGCTGTCATTTTCTTAAATGATAAAATCTAATTATTATTATGGGAGTTTCTATTGCAAAGATTGAGATTTTATATGCTTTGGATATGCTTATTAGAAAGGTTTGTGGGAGATTTGAGCTCATAAATATACATTTTTGTATTTGTGTTGAGTAAAAAAAAATAAAAAAAAATACAATGCCACAGATTTTTTTGTGTATTGCACTTTTTAACGCAATACAAGACGTCATACATGCAGGGCAGAAAGAGCTGAATCCTGTGATTCTCTTGAGGTCATTCCAAACCTCCTCATCATCCAAACCGGCTCTGACAGGAGAGCTGTGCTGCAAAGTCAGGACACCGGGAGAGAGTTTAAACACGCTGCTTTGGTGTTACACTGATAGGATGAGTGAAAACCTAACCTAAGATCATCTCCTGACTAAACCCACCAAACACAACAACCCTAAAGCCCCGTTCACACTACCAGCGAAAGGCAGCAAAAAAGCGACATGATGCAGTTCGTTCAAGAGCTGGTGATTCCCGGCGACACAAGCGACACTAGGCGCGTTTACATTACAGATTTGCGCAAAACGCTTGCGATTTTTTCTAAATGTCGACAAAAAACGATTGCGAAATGACGGCGTTTTCATTAACGATGTTATGCGACTAAAACTTCATTTTTTCCTCTCGCGATCAGTAAAGTCATTCCAAAAACCATGGTAACGGACGGTGGTAGGTTTATGTAGCCTACTAATCCCAGCCACTGCACTAGCCATTATTATTATTAATCAAAGGAGATGTATGCGTGTTTTCCAAGCATTAATGGTAAGGAATGACCCCTTATACTTGTGAGCGGCACATATGAGGTGTTTCTGGATGTTTCTCACTCATTTCTGCTTCGAGGTCTTGATTTTGGCATTTATTTGAGGTTTAGAATCCAGTATTCCTGTAATTCTTCTGTCTTTTATGAATTTAATAAAGAACTCTGTCTCGTATCCTGTCCAAACACACCGCGTCATCTACGTCAGGTGACCTATAAATGCACAAAAACTGTTTCCATTGCAGTTTTGCGAAATATTTCTTTTTCGAATTGCCTGAAAAACCACCTCATGCGAGCGGGAAAACTTTTTTGTGATAAATGGGAGTTTTTGCGAAAATTACGTGTTTCCATTGGGCGTATTTTCAATTCGCAATTTCAATGTGCGCAATTTGAAGGGTAATGGAAACGCGGCTAGTGACCGTCAGCCAATTTTCAAGGCTAGCAATAGTGAGCTTTGAAAGCATAAGATCCCACCCTCCCCTCAGAGTCTTGAAAGGCATGCCTCCTTAAATACATGAACGTGTAGCAGAGACGACGTTAAACTACCACGTCTCAAAGCACATAATATTACAATAATAATGAACATAAACATGAACATGTAGAGCAGGAGAGACTGCGTTTAACTACTTCATGTCTCAAAGCACATAACATTACAATAATAATGAACATAAACAACTTAAAGAGCTCTGACCTGTACCACCTGACTGCTGCAGATTCATTTCGCCGTTGATAGTTGCAATTGAAACGCATAAATTCGAGTCACGAACCGCTCCGAGTATAACGTCACAGATGTCCATCTCTTCCAAATTACAGTAGTTATGGTGTGAATGCAGCACAAGCTGGATGTCTTGGTTCATATATACACACACACACACACACACACACACACACATTTAGACCACTTAACTTAGTGATTGCTCTCAGGATATGAAGATACTTTCAACCAGCATAATAAAAGAGAACAAATTTCTAGAACAAAAACCCTGCCTTTAAACAACACTCTCCATAACCAGACACCTTACGGCATGAAAAAGCACTAAACAGCTTTCATAAATAATAAATGGCTGAATGTGAAAATGAGGTAATGAAACTATTCAAGCAGGCCTTCCTTTTCAAACTCAACTAAAAATGTACGTCATTTAACCAACAATGTTTATTTTTGTCCTTATTCAGGTTAAATAAAGAGATCACAGCCTATTATCTGAGAACACGAAATAACACACACACACGAGCAATTTACACCTCGCTCAGGACTATTTTTCTGGCTTCAATCAAACTTCAAGGGCCGTTTTTTTAACCTTGAGGTGATACGGATGGCGATTATTAAATTCCTCACACTCGCGGCCCAAAAAAAGAAAGAAAAAAAGCCTAGTAACGGTAACCAGACACTGGCATCTCTGGTTTCATAAACACTCGTATTTCTGCTTCAACGGAGCAGTTCGCAGCCTTGAAGGGGCAGATTAATAGTGCCATGAAAACGTGCCAAATCCTGTCAACAAAATCCAAGCAATTAAACCGTTAAGCCAGTTAATGTGTTGCTTTTAAATGTAAGAGTTCATTAGTAGGTTCTGGGAACTCATTCTCATCCTTCTGACGGAGTTATTCTGAACGGTGGGTGTTTGTTTGGGTCGAGGGCCAAGTCGGGCCATCCCGAACACGGATCCAAACGGCCCCCTGAAACACACCCTTTCCTTTAATCTGCGGCTCATAACTCAGGGCTCTCGACGGGGAGGCGTCCACCACAAGCTGACACTCAAATTAGCACCAGCGTGCGGGTCTGGACGTTACGAGTCTATAACCTCCTCTGTAATAAGACGGGCCCCCGCATCAGACGGGCTCTTTGAGGCCTGCCACGGGCACCGCTGGGGATTTAATAGCCCGTTTTTGTAGGGGAATCACACCCTTCGGTGATCAACAGTTGGTGGCTGAAAGAAATTTCCATTTTGTGCGACAAGGGAGAGCGACCAGACCCGACTCAGATCAGACAGGCAAAGAGATGCTGATAATGTGTCCTGAGTGGAAATAAGAAAATGAGCAGAGAGTAAAAGACTAAAGCGTAGAGATAAACCAAAAAAGAGAAAAACATCTGGTGTATTTTAACATCCTCAAACATTGGCATGGAGGGAAAAAGCAGTGTGCATTTTAAAACATCCAGCTTTTGTTGGGTCGAGTGACAATGTGCATGATGATATATTGATGGAAAAACTGACATGGCACACACCTCTCTTGAAGAACTCAGCTGAAGGCAACGTCATGAACTATCTAACGTCTGTAAAAGCATAACGCAGTCAAAGTTCAAACGCAGTAACAGGTTAAGTCAGCATTTGCATTTTCTCATGCATTCAAGTCCCCATTGATCGCGCTCTTAGTGCATTATAAAGAGCAGTTCCCTACGCTTTTGCAATGCTGTGCAAATAACCAAGGGTCACTTTTCATACAGCTGATTTAAAAAAAAAACAATTTTTATGGAATATCTGTAGAATATTCTAGAAATGTATCTTGTTTTTTTCCAATTAACAAGATCTCCCCAATTAGGGGAGACACCCGAGGTGAATAGGAAAAAAAAAATATAGATATCAGCATGAAACTTCCCCAGTTGATTACTGACAAGACAAATATATTTTGTATTACAAGTTTTTAGAATATTTATGTTTAAATATGCAAATTGGGTAGTGTCTCATTAAATATGCACTAATTTGCATATATTTCCAAAAGATTAATTCTGAACATTGGATAAAGCCACATTCAAAATTCTTATTTCATTTTGTTGACATGTTAGAGTCAAAGCTTTTTACAGAGGGGATTTTGGATATCTCTTTTTTTATCACTCCATTAATCAGAAAAAACTGTCAACAGCCATAAAAAAGCCCCGTTTTTAGGTATAAAATGTTGTATAAATCAGAATCTGAATGATATATGAACAAACCCCTCAGTAAAAACCTTAAGAATATAGATAGGAATACAACTGGAAAGTTTGGTGTGTGTAAGAGCTGCTGAAGTGGAGATTTCTGGCTCAGAGTATGAGAAAAAAAACATTTTTGAGAAATCGGCCTTTAAAATTGGCATCAGCCAATGAGATTTCGCTTTTAGAGTTAAATGCCCCATTGTACTTTCACGATTAGTTGCTGATAAAAAAGGAAATGACCATATTTGGATATCCGACAACATTGTACAGGAGAGAGAGAGCTTTCCATCGGTGTATGTGATGACAGGGTGCAGACAGCGATCGTGTTGATTTGCAACGCCAACTTTTGTTGAATTTAGGAGAAATCTATTGACGCAAATAGACAAAGTGTACTAAAATAAAGACCTAAATGTGTATTTTGGACTTTTTTTTTTACCACAAGTCTGAAAGAAGACATGTTATTGAAGACAAATAGCCCAAAATCTCAAAATTGGCCAGTGAAAAAATAATGATATTTTTGCCTGCCGTGTCTCGCCTTAAGTTTCCACTGTCTGTATGTGTGTGCGTGTTACAATGCAGCAGCGCATTAGTTAAGAAAAGGCACTTTATCTGTAAAATAAACTGTTTAAAACATGCATTCACATGCATCAATATCGAGTCTCCAGACGGTATAAACAAATATAACTTGTGGAGTGCTCTCGGAGTATGCATTTATTTGTGCTTTTAACTGATGGAAACGGAGAGTAAAAAAATTGACATAAAATATGTTTTATCCTTTGCCCCCTCTATAGGACAGCATCAGTATTACAGCCAACGTAGCGTGAGTAACTAGCTATAAAAATGTCAAGAGTTTAAACTTTAAAGCAACACCAAAGCACTTTACCTCTTCGGTCCCCCTACAGGTTGGAAGAGGAATTGTCCATTACCACTGTCAGAAATAATTTAGCCTACCGTCGCACACATGCTATTTGTTTATCCAGCACCGGCTTTGGAAATAACAATGTCCACAGACAAGGTAGAGTATGTTGCATGATTTTAATGAAAGTATGATGTATTGCGACATGAGAAACGGCAATTATTTTTATATAGGCTCCACCTATCAGCTATAGTAACGCTTGCCGTAAAGCAAGTCAAATTTGTAGTTTCTTATGTCTCATTCGAACTACAGATCCACTACAGATCCACGCAAACTTGCATAGTGCGGTTATAGCCGACAGAGGGTCGCAAAGCGAATGCAGACGTGCCGTTCACCGTTACGAGTTGATGAACCACTGAAACCATTCTGGAAACATTATTTTAAGGTACAAAAGAATCTTTGGTGTTGCTTTAAATAACATGTTGAGCAAGATTATTCTTAAACTGTTGCTCCACAAAGGCTAGAAAAAAAACACACTAATTTAAACTAACGTCCACTATGGCAATGCTGAGAATGCAACATCTGTTTCTCTTGTGTTGAGTTCTGACATATTTCCAAACACAACACTGTAAAACCAAGCTTGTGCATCTAGAAGCACTGCTATACTTGCATAGATTCTTGGTTTAAAAACGAAACAAAAAATAAAGTAATGAACATTTTAAATTCTGATACTCGAAATACAAAGTTTTAGAGCCAAAGTATCCTTTATCCTTGGCGTTCATGTCAACTGTTTGCCCTTGAGCAGCTGGAACAGTCCTCTCTCAAACCCCCCGGTGCCTTCCTTCTACAGAAAATAGAAATGGGCTGTTAGCAGAGACATCTATCCACGGCACAAATGAAATTGCTGGCCAGAAGCCCATATTAAAGCACCCGTCCCTGAAGATACGGCACTTTTTCCTTATGTATCCGACAATCCTTCCCGGAGACCTGTTGCTGGAGGAACCACATCTCACAGCATGGGTCATTCACTGGAGAAACACTCTATATGCTCTTAAGTAGCAGCAGTCAAAAACACAGAACAGAAGAAGAAGGAAAACCTTTTTCCCCATTCAATATGACTGTATATTAAAGATAAGATAAGATTTTATTAAAATGCATATTATAAATATTAAATCAATAAAGAAATATATTACTATTGCAATAATACTACTGTTGTGTACAATAAAAAAAAACTAATAATTAATAATGATAATAATGAATCAAAATACTATATTTTATAAAAAAAAAATTTTTTAAATATGACATTGCGATTATACTATTGTACTGTAAAGTAAAAGCAAGTACTTCTTATAAATAATTGTATTAAATTTAATAATAATTATAATAAGTATTCAATTATTCAAAATACTATTTTTATTGACATCTAAATTATCAATTTAATCAATAAAGAAATTCAGTATTTTACTATTGCAACAATACTACTGTACTGTGAAATAAAAAAACAAGTATTTAATAATATATTAATAATACTTACTATTATTAGGATTGTTAAATTATTAAATTATTATTCAAAATATTTATTTTATAAAAATGATAAAAAACAAATAAAATATATTTTATTATAGCAATTTTGTACTGTAAAATAAAAACAAGTTCTGCATAAAAATAGTAATTAATATTAAAAAAATATTTTCATTTTATTAACTTCTAAATTAAATAGAATTATTTTAGTTATTTAATGTCAAAATTATAACAATTAAATGAATAAGGAAATACAGCATTTTATTATTGCAAGAATACTGTGCTGTAAAATAAAAAACAAGTAGTTCATAATAATAATAATAATTTTATTTTACAGAACAACAGTATATAGTAAAATACAATATATAGCCTATGTATGGTTGTCTTAATTTCTTTACTTTCAAGCATTAAACTATAGAGCTTTCATTTTTGCAGAAAACAGTTGTGAGACTTCTCTTATATTAACAGATTCATACACTACTTTAATTACAAATTTAAATATTAAATAATATTTTTTATAATATTTAAATTGTTTTATTTTGTTATATATATATATATATATATATAATTGTACAGAAATCCATATAATTTCGATAAAAAAAAACAAAAAACATCCCTGAGCAGTCTTTATGAAGACAGTGATCTGACCCAAAGCACAAGGAAGTGCTGTTTACTGCAAATAAAACAAGTGGCAGATCCATGGAGACACTGAAGAGGGAGAAACACTGATAGGCTAGAGTTCATTTACGCTTTCTAACAATATACGCCTCGCCTTGAAACAGGACAAAGTGCAAGAACTGACTTCTGACTCCATGATGCATTAGAACATCTAAGGCTCCTGTATTCAACATACAGTAATGAGCAAAGTCAGAAAGAGATTCAATAATGTTTCCAATCCACTTATATATGATGCTTTACAATCCTCACTTGTGCATACTATAGGTTTAAGTGTGGCATAATCACCTTGATGCAAACAAGCAATATGCTTATGCTATTCAGGTGCTCTAGTTTATGCACTTCTGAAATCGTAAATCCAAAACAATCCCCGTACAAACAAGTACTGTATAAGGTAAATAAATATGGATCATGGAAATGCGCAATACTTGAATGAGGTTTCTGAGGCTCTGAGGTTTAATCTGTAACCCATTTCGGGTTGTGGGCTGAAACTGCATCCAAAAACACACAAATTAAATATATCATTTCAAAACCATGTATTTCAGAAGCACCCATGGCAAGAAACCGATATCAAAGTCATGACTGGGTCTGTTCTCATACCCTTGACTTTGATCTTGTCCAGCTGGTGGAACGGTTCAACAAACCCGTAGCGTCTCGCTCATGTTTGTTCTTGGCCACTGTAAAGGAGACATCTGATGGCTCAAGCTCCTCGGTGGGACTCTTCCAAATCAACCATCTGTTGTGTCAGCGTAAGAAAAGCTCTCATACAGAGCTGATGTGCCTCAGCGGGCCTCCACAATACACCAGCACCACACGCCAGCCATTACTGCACGCTCAAACCCTCCGCCGGCCGGCACTATAATGGCAACCTGTCGTGCAGCGAGTGCGAGAGAGCACTTTACTCGAAATGGGGTACAAAACTGGTTCAGAAGTCCATTTCTTCTCTTCTTCAGCAAAAATTCAGTGAAACGAGGTGCTTATCCGTCAGAAAATTGTCAATCTCAAGAGCTCAAACTAAATATAACATGAGCTGGTTTATTTTACCCGTGTTTAGCCATTTTTTGCAATTAATATAAATATTTATTTTTTATATAAATAAAAAAATTATATATAATTTATATATTTATGCATGCATGTATTATATATATGTGTGTGTGTATGCATGTATTATATATATGTGTGTGTGTGTGTGTGTGTGTGTGTGTGTGTGTGTGTGTGTGTGTGTGTGAGAGAGAGTATGTGTGCGTGTGTGTGTGTATGTATGTGTGTGCGTGTGTGTGCGTGTGTGTGAGAATGTATGTATGTATCTATGTATGTATATGTGTGTGTGTGTGTGTGTGTGTGTGTGTGTGTGTGTGTGTGTGTGTGTGTGTGTGTGTGAGTGTGTGTGTGTATATATATGTGTGTAAATATATGCATATATATGTATTTTTTGCATACAATTTAAGTCAAATTTATCTTATTAAAAATAATGTAACAATTGAAAGAATAACATAACAAAAGTTATAAATAAAAATAAAAGAATAAAATAAAAGAATAAAATGTTTTATGGTGAGGTGTAGCTATATTGGGACTAAATATCAGTTTGTAGTTATGGATTCCTCAAATTAAGTGAACAAAATCAATAATGAGTTAATTAAAATTATTAAAAAATAATTATTAAAAATATTTGTATCAGGCAATTTTGGCCATTAAAATGAATTAAAAATAGTTCACTATGATTAACTCAATACCAAGTCAACAGATTCTCCATACAAAGGGGATTTGAGCTTCATTCTTTAAAACAAAATCTATGCCAGTAAAATCTGGACATCTGAAAAACTTATGAGGCACTGACCCATCAAAGAGGACAGCGAATGCCCATCAGAGCTGTGAGAGTGTTAATGTGGATCTGTTAAAGTGCAGAGGTCATGGTGGGAACTTTTCACTTGTGTTTTCTCACCTCAGGTCAGAGGAAGTGCACTTAGTCACCGCACAGTCAAACACAGTCAGCGGAGAGTGAAACCTTTGAAACATCTTCACAAAAACTTTTTATCAAAAAAATTATAAAATCCTGCCAAGTATCATTATTACTAGTTGCTTTTGTCACGGCTGGTGTAGACATGGTGTTAGGAGTTCATGAACACCGAGTATTGAACTCATTCCATAACATATATGTGTGATAGACATGGATGAATACATCAGACTAAACCTCTGGCACTTGACCGTGCAAAACTTGCTGGCACACATTTACCATTTGTAAAATATTTTGTCTATCTACACTGAAGAAAAATAATGTAAGATTTACTTTTAAACACTTTTCGCTCAGAAACTTATAGTAAATTTCACAAATTATTATGGCAAGTAACAACTTAAAGGATTAGTTCACCCCAAAATGAAAATTTCCTAATAATTTACTCACCCCAATGCCATCCAAGATATCCATGTCTTTCTTTCCTCAGTGGGAGAGAAATTATGTTTGAGGAAAACATTTCTGGATTTTTCTTCTAACAATGGACTTCATTGGTTACCATCGTTTTTAAGTTATAATTTATAGACTTTTTACCTTCAATAGTTGGGATTGAGCTGATCAACAAACGGACAGGGAACTACGTCATCACGTTGAAAGGTCACGCCGGCGCCGGCAGAAGTACCGCCCCACTGTTTACAATGCAACCGTACGTAGGAGGATAGTTCAAATAGTATTGTTTGCTATTATATATATATAGTAATAGTATTCAGTGAATATGAATATGAATAGTATATGAATAACATTCTGATGAATATGAATAGTAGTTCAAATAGTATTGCCGGCGCCGGCGTGACCTTTCAACGTGATGACGTAGTTCCCTGTCCGTTTGTTGATCAGCTCAATCCCAACTATTGAAGGTAAAAAGTCTATAAATTATAACTTAAAACGATGGTAACCAATGAAGTCCATTGTCCCACTGAGGAAAGAAAGACATGGATATCTTGGATGGCATTGGGGTGAGTAAATTATTAGGACATTTTCATTTTGGGGTGAACTAATCCTTTAAACATAATATTTTGAAGTAGAAAGACTAAAACAGTATTTTCATGTAAAACACACTCTAATGATCTACATGTACATCTTCAAATAATCGTTATTTACAGTGTGCTGCAAGGGACATTTACTTCAGTCTTGAGCATTTAAGATCAGTTGATTGCTTTAGTCTTTAGTGCACCGTGTCCTAACGACGCACGATAAAAGGTTATTTTAGAGGGTTTGTCCTAACCGGCCGCGACGGCGACACGCAACGATTCTATTTTAGAAACGGTTTCTATTTTTCTGCGCCGTCGCGCTGGAACAACAAACACAAAGTGTGGCGTTGATAATCTCAGGTACTGTTTATTTGCTTTATTTAATGTTTAAAGCGTGTAATGTGACTTTGAATATCAGTTAGTGCTCCAGCTTTGTAGCTGTAAAAGCAACAATGCATAATTCACCTCAGATCTTGAAATTAAACAAATGGAAACAAGAACGTTCAAACCGTGAACAAACAAGTGTATTCTTTGACAAAGATTGTTTGAGTAACTCAGTAGCCTATGTATTTGAATAATGTTTAAATGGTGTAATATTTGTGAATTTGATTATGTAGCCTACTTATACATGTTCTTAAGAGTGCCGTCAAGATTACTCTCTGGTGCCGTGAGACTCCGCCCACGCGCTGTTCTGATTGGCTGACTCCACCCTGACGCTGTTCTGATTGGCTGACTCCACCCTGACGCTGTTCTGATTGGCTGTGCGTTTTGATTGATTTCGACGCATCTCGCAGTCGCATCACGTCTGGTGTGGACAGACACATTATTTGTCGCTGGAATCTAATCGCATCGCTTCTGGTTAGGACTCGGTGTAACTAGTCCGAGACCTTGATCGTCAACTCTGAAAACTCACAAAACACATTACAGACAGTGAGCTTCCGTACAGTAAAGCATACGCAACGACAGTAATTTGCAACAACAAAGTGGCGACTGAATTTCATTGAGCTCAACTTTAAGCAGTGACACAATATGACAACTACCAACCAATGGAAATACAGATCCGTCGAGAAACGCCTACTTGCACTTACCGACACCGAGACTCAATATATGAAATCACTGTCAGTGAACGTCTCTTAAACTTTGTAAACCCCATAGTAGGCGCGTTTCCATTACAGATTTGCGCAAAACTTTTGCGATTTTTTCTAAATATCGATAAAAAACTATTGCGAAATGACGGCATTTCCATTAACCGATGTTATGCGACTAAAGCGTAATTCTTTCCTCTCATTGCGATAAGCAATTCCAAAAATCATGGCAACGGACGTTGGTAGGTTTATATATATCACAACCACGTACCGCACTAGACAACATTATTATTAATGGAAGGAAACGTAGGCGTGTTATCCAAGCATTAATGGCAAGGAAAGACCCGAGCGGCACATATGAGGTGTTTCTGGGTGTTTCTCCCTCATTTCTGCTCCGAGGTCTTGATTGTGGCATTTCTTTGTGGTTTAGAATCCAGTATTTCTGTCATTCTTTTGTCTTTTATGAATTTAATAAAGAACTCTGTCTCGTATTCTGTCCAAACACACCGCGTCATCTACATCAGGTGACCTGTAAATGCGCAAAAACTGTTTCCATTGCAGTTTTGTGAAATATTCCTTTTTCAAATTGCCTGAAAAACCACCTCATGCAAGCGGAAAAACTTTTCTGCGATAAATGGGAGTTTTTGCGAAATTTACGTGTTTCCATTGGCCGTCTTTCAATTCGCAATTTCAATTTGCGCAATTTGAAGGGTAATGGAAACGCGGCTATAGTCAGTGAACGTCTCTTAAACTTTGTAAACCCCATTTAATTATTCCGCAAACATTTGGCAAAATATCTTGACAATAAATGCTTCACAAAAATAGTCTTTTAGCATATGTGTCGATAAGTTCAACCGCAGCAAACTAAATTAGTTCATCTGTGAATCATTTAACGAACCCTAAAATACAACCACATGACGTTCAATCCACACCGGCTCCTACATCCACTGCTCGAGTGCAGGTCTTCAAACGCATCTTTATAGAAAGAAACCTCTGCAAATGATCCGAAACAACCCTGTCCTCCCTGAGTTCTGATCCGAAGACAAGCCGAAAGAGGAAAGGAGGAGGTGAAAGTTGAGGAGAAAGTGCTGGCAGGCACTGAGTTCGAGTTCGCTAAAACGCTCACAGCTGCCCTGCTAATCTACACAACGGCCTCATTATCATATGTAAAGGGCCGGCGAGGGGGGCGCTAGACTGTGACATTCAACTTTACTGGAGAATAAAGAAAAACCCTCTATTGTTCCTCCACACGGGTCAATCCGTGACCTTCCAGATGCCGAGAGATGGTTTCGGCGCTGGAGGAATCCGGTCGACTTTGCCTGGAATCTTTACATATTATCCAGCCCGAAACATCTGCATATGTATCACATCAAATCAGTATGCGACTACCAACATCTGGAACAGTCTATCACCTCCATACAGAAGCGTTCTAGACATTACTCTTTGATTCATAAGCTCAGAGAGAGGAGTGTGACCGCTGAACATTACTTTCTTCTGGAATATTCTGTGAAATTTCGGGGCGCTTTAATTCTGACCATTATTGACAGATCAACTGAGGTGTAGATTAATACACAACTATTCACCTGTCGTTGTAGTGTCTGCTTCTTTAACTGATATACTTCTATACTGACCATATACTAATATAGGCTACTTCTATATTGAACAATAAAATGTTCGATATATGACATAGATTGATCGTTTTCAGATTATCGACCAATTAACAGCATCCATTAGCTATCTTGCTCATATCAGCTCCAGAATCACCATTATATATATATAGAATATTGGATGGATGGATGGATGGATGGATGGATGGATGGATGGATGGATGGATGGATGGATGGATGGATGGATGGATGGATGGATGGATGGATGGATGGATGGATGGATGGATGGATGGATGGATGGATGGATGGATGGATGGATGGATGGATGGATGGATGGATGGATGGATGGATGGATGGATGGATGGATGGATGGATGGATGGATGGATGGATGGATGGATGGATGGATGGATGGATGGATGGATGGATGGATGGATGGATGGATGGATGGATGGATGGATGGATGGATGGATGGATGGATGGATGGATGACAGAGAGAACAGCAGACAGAATGAACACGACAGACATATAGGAGAACGACGAGAATAAATAGAAAAAGAGAAGACAGACAGATAAAACGTCAGATCGAACAAACATTACAGACAGACAGACAGACAGACAGACAGGCAGGTGACAGACAGATAGATAGAAATGACAGACAGACAGACAGACAGCCAGCAGACAGACAGATAGATAGATAGATAGAAATGACAGACAGACAGACAGACAGATAGATAGATAGATAGATAGATAGATAGATAGATAGATAGATAGATAGAAATGACAGACACACACAGACAGACAGACAGACAGACAGACAGACAGATAGATAGAAAACAGACAGACACAGACAGACAGATAGATAGAAATGACAGACAGACAGACAGACACAGACAGATAGACAGACAGATAGAAATGACAGACAGACAGACAACAGATGGACACAGACAGACAGATAGATAGAAAAGACAGATAGAGTGACAGACAGATAGCCACAGACAGAAAGATAGATAGAAATGACAGACAGACACAGACAGATAGATAGAAATGACAGACAGACAGACAACAGACACAGACAGACAGATAGACAGACAGATAGACGATGACAGATGGAGAGAATAACAGACAGACAGAAACAGAGAAAGAATGATTGAACAATAGATATAACGATAGAAAGACGGACGGACGAATAGAAAGACGGACTATGGTTCCCACTCCTCTGTTATGGTTGTGATGTGTTTGTAGTAAAGGCCCTTGCACACGGAGTCCGAAATTCGCATCCAAAAATTTCACACGTTAAAAAATAAATACGACCTCATGTTTTGTCGATCCCGCTGGCACACACTGCCTCCGAAACATCCGTCCGTCATAAAAAAATTTCGGATCAGGTTCGATTTTCTGCGTTTTCGCATCCGTAGCAAGCATTCTGAGAGGTGTGTGACAATTCAGAGCCACCGAATCACGAATACGAAAAAACGCATGCAAACATTTCGGACTCAGTGTGCAAGGACCTTTACTCTAATGCAGGATGGTGTAAATCTCACTGAGGAGAGTTGTGCTGTAGTTCTCAGTGATCCTGCAGTTTGTTGCGCTGCTGTCGAATGTGTTTGTTGATGGTTGACTGGTTACGCTCTGTGTTCAGCAATGCAGTGAGCTCACAGCTGGTTTTACTTCCACTCCTCACAGAGTGTGTGTGTGTGTGTGTGTGTGTGTGTGTGTGTGTGTGTGTGTGTGTGTGTGTGTGTGTGTGTGTGTGTGTGTGTGTGTGTGTGTGTAATAATCCGCTCACTCGTCTACATCAGGACATTCATGTTCAGCTATATTCCCTCCCCCGTTCCTTCTCAGCATCAATGCAACTAAGAAAGAATCTAATAAAGGACCATTTGAGTGGAAGGAAATGGCGGATCTTAATTACGCCAAATTCATGAAAGTCTGGGCTTCCTTTCAGAAGGATCACTTTGATCTGCTGCGCGGGTGGAGGAGGGTGAGGACAACATGCCATCTTAGGTTCAGTTTGAGAAAAAGATGGACTTCATACGGCCTCCACTGAAGAACTGGCACTCCACACACACACACTCATCATTCCCACTTGAACAGCAGGACCTGGAGGAGCTCAGCATAATTCACATGACAGTGTGGCTTTTGATACGTGAATGGGCACTGCAGATGCCACACACACACACACACTCACACTCACACTCACACTCACACTCACACTCACACTCACACTCACACTCACACTCACACACACACACTCACACACACACACTCACACACACACACTCACACACACACTCACACACACACACACACACAGTTGAGAGTGTTTGTGTGGATGCACTACAGAAGCAGTGAGTAATTATCAGTGAGTAAATCTCTGTTTGCAAAACAAAACCAAAATATGCATATATACGACAGATGTTCCCACAATGCAATGTGTTTGACGTCTCTTTCCAGTGTGACGAATAAAACCGAGGTAATCTTCACGACTTATTATTTTATCATCTTTTTACAAATATAAAACAAATATTTATTTCTAAGATAACTCAACTAACCTTGAGAATCAGTTTGACTAAAGAAGAATACATTCATAATAAATGATTTTCAAGAGTTGACTTGTCTTGAATAGCTCTATTTGGAAAGAATCTGCATAGAAAATAATCAACAAATTACAAGCACAGATAAATACAAGGATACAAATGAAATAAACAGATATATTCAGGTACAGAAATTCAATAATAAATTGTAAAATAACACTGCATAGTCTTCACTGTATAAATTGAATTACAATTAATCTTTGTTACAGCTACAAATATGTTTTTCTCTTTGTATTTTGATGTTTGATTACAGGTGGCTGCAAGTTTATTAGGTTACTGTCACTTTAAGAGCTGACGCACAGATCCAATATAATGATGGCATTAGTTTTCATTCTCAGTTGGCCCTTCGCAGGGAGTTTGATTGACAGGCGATTTGACCAATCATAATCCGCCATTTTTGTCCGACAAAGCAGTCAGGAGAGTTAGTAGATTAACGGAGTGTCCTGACGTCTTTCCGCGGTTAAAACATCATTCCTTCTGATGTTCATTCATGTTAATTTGATGCTATAAATGAACTAGAAGGAAGAGATGATCGGTTCACGAGCAGCTTTAACTGAGGCTCTACAGCGATCTGTCAGACACATTAAAGAGCCACAAAACAGTATTTATTGTTTAAATTTCTTTAAAAGATGACCGAATTTGAAAGTTGAGACTTTGTTTCATATCAAAAGTACCCTAGTCTGTCCTGTCTGTCAGCGTGTTGTCAGTGTCCTCTCTGCTCCGCGATGTCACACAGAACATGTGTGGCGTGAGAGAGGCGTGGCTTGTCGGACATAGCAACAGTAACTAAAGGGGGCGGGTCTTTGCGAACGTTCAATTGTTTACGTTCACCATAAGCGACTGCGTTTACGAAGATACTCACAGAGACGGGCATTTTGACATAATTTTGCATGTATGAGTCCGTTTCAGCACAAATAGACGTGAAAGAAAGTGTAATTCTGTGCTGTCCTCGCTTAAACAATATATCGTGGAGCCATACTCTACCGAATTACACACACAAACTGTGGTAACAATGTAATGTACTACTGTCTCGGGTTTTTATCATTACATACTGTTTCACATCCTTATCCAGAACAGAGAAGGCAGCATACAGTGTATACTAAGCACTACACTGTTAAAAGTATGCTTACATTCCAGTCTAAACATAGCCAGTCTCTCTAAAGCAAAATATGCTTTGATATAAATATATATTTGATCATAACGAAAGAAAAAAAAGCTGCACCAATGTCTGATATACCGCTGTGTGTGTAAAACAGACACCAATCTAACAACAATCAGTTCTGTTGCTTAGAAGGGATCGCTTTGTCTCATCACACCAAGTTAGAGCACGTTGTGAGTCTGAAATGCAAAGGCCGTCTGGTCATGACGGTTTAGAGGAGTGTTCTGGAGGTTTTCAGTGGATGGCAGGGGAGTGTGTAAATAGGATAATGAAAATGACCTAGTGGATGAAAGCAAAACACAGAAACGCTTCTAGGATAGTGATGAATGCCTGAGAACAGATGCCATGGTAAGGGCCTCTCTGAGGAACGGGCCTCATGTGGGCCACGAGTAACGCATGTTCAACACAATAGAGGCATTTCACCTGTCAGGTCTGAGAAAAAAGAAGAAGAAAAAAACACTTTTGGTTAGTGCTGGGTGGTATCCCGGTTCATACTGAATACCGGTGTTTATTTTTGTAATGATATGAATTTTTAAATATACCGCAATACCGTAGCCTGGTTAAAACCAGACCATACTCAGTAGTAACTGAGTTATGGTCTGGCAAAGCTTCATTAATAACTCATTTCCAAAGGGGCGTCACCAAACGGACGTCGCTCAAATGCCTCTGGGCGCAATTGGATAGACCTAAAACCAATCAGAGCGATCGTCATCGTGTAAAGCCATATGCTGCGTCCCTAAGTTACACTACGCCATAAAAGTATGTACTCTTTTTGTGAAGAAAAGGTATTTACTTTTGAATGTGTAGCAAAAAAGAAGGCAAGCTTTGGGACATACTTCTTCGTCATCTTTATCTGACGGATCTGTCGCGTGCGTCCTGTCACGTAAACTGCCCTGTCAATCATCTCGTCACAGTTAAAATCCTCTATTAAATCTAATTTAATCTCCCACTGTTTCGGAGAGAAATAGCAGCACGTTCATCTGCCAGTGGGTCTTTCATGGAGACTGTCCTCATGTGTTTGCAATTTGAATATAATAATGCATTTAAAAGTTGCTGCGCTTCACCAACGGACGTCGCTCTAATGCCTCTGGGCGCAATTGGATAGACCTAAAACCAATCAGAGCGATCGTCATCGTGTAAAGCCCGCCCCAACGTTCCTGATTGGTGCCGCGATTTGGACGGATTAGAAATCGGCTTGAATGGGCTCTTTTCCAGACTACTTGCAGAGCAAAGTACCGGTGTATGTCGCTTTAACAACATTGGGAACGCATCGAGACACTGTTTGAGAGGGTCTTTTCCCTGTTGATAGCTGTTAAATTATATTAGTGTTTCCCATACTTTGCTTCACAATATCAACACAGCCTTTTGGAAAATCTATTTGTGGTTGGCTTTGATATCGTTGAATAACCATGAGCACTGCACGTTTCAAAGTCAAAACGTGGTGCGGGTGTTTTTATATGAATGTATCTGAAGTGAAATGATTGTCTTTAGAATTTTTTTTTATGTTATTACGATTGAATCTTTCTTTATCTTTCCTGATAAAGCAGCGTTTATGACTCATGATCTCTGGTTTGTGTACAGCCATTACCGGGGAAACCGCTGTTTCTGCCGCTCTACAGCGCCTCCTGCTGAACCTCTCTGTAAACACAGCAAACCTGTATTAATACTAGCGTGGACCTAATATATTCTCTAAATAACTCTAAAACTCAAAACTATTCACTCATGACAGTAAAATAAGGCATTCTAAGTCAATCTACTGCAGTATTTCCTCTCTCAATCAGTAGAAAATGTGGTTAACACCCAGTCATGCTTGAAATTACTGTCATATATGTAGCCTATAATTTAGAAAAATACCGTGATCTGGATTTTTGGTCATACCGCCCAGCACTACTTTTGGTAGCTTTATCAGCTGATGAGAAATGTTCAGGTTAGCGAGTAGGTCTTTAGAAGATGCTTTAGGTCAGGTGTCACCAAAGAGTTTTTAGCCAGTGTTACTAGAATCGGATTTTGCAGATATTTTTTTGTCTGAATCTAAAAAAAAATTGATATAATGTGCTCTGGCACTTGTTTTAAATGATTTTGCTCGGTTGTTGTGCTTGTTGTTGTCGTCTGTCGTCAAGAAGGATGTGGCGATTGGTCGGTGTGGTATTTGTCACGCCCCTCCTCCACTGTGATTGGTCAGTGGGTAAAAAGTGACAGTGAAGTAAAGTTAAATATTTTTGAACTCTCGTCACGCTGCTGGCCTTTTTTAAATAATACGCAGCACTCCCATTAGAAGCAATTGAAAAAAATACACTGGCTGTAGGAAAAAATGCTTTGGTGGACACATAGCCTTAATCCAAATCAACAAACAGAGCACTTACTAAGTCTTACTAAGAGTAATGTGAGGTTAAGTGACCAAGGTCTTGATCAAGGTCACAACAGTGATATATAAAATATGGAGGCCATTTACACCTGGTTGCATGTGTATGTGTATATAAGTACACATGAACGCCTCAGAGTAGAAAAGGCCTGGACTGAACAGCAGCCAAACACAGAACAAGGCCAGGTCAACCGGAAACATGGTAGTTTGTCGGCCAACTTGACCACAGCTGACCACTAACAAGGCCACTTATTTGGCAGGAAAACGGGCAAAATGAGTCAGTGAATTAAGCACATAACAATAGGGCTTAATCCAATAATAAATAATGGAAAAATGTCTTGAGTAACTAAATAAACAAACAAAATAAGCTAAATAACTAAAATAACCAAGCTAACCAACTACACAACTAGATAAATAAAGTAAATAATTAATGAATAACCCAAAAAATTAATTAAATAACCACAATAACTAACAAACTAACTAAATCAACAACAATATATATATATATATATATATATATATATATATATATATATATATATGTGTGTGTGTGTAAATGTGTGTGTGTAAATGAGGTCATCGCAATGCATTTTGGGATTGCCTTCTATTTACAAAGTTTTGTACCAGTAATCACGTCTGAAATAAAAGTGTTGTTTAGACAAGCAGCGCTTTATGTTTCAAAACTAATGCATTCACACAGAATATTATGCAAAGATCATATGCCTGTAGAGTAGAGTGTTCATATTCCTCAAGAGTCCATCAAGGCTGATTCTTCAGACGGCTTTGCTTCCAGTGACGGCGAGAGAACGTCCCACAGCAGCAGCTGGTGAGCGATCCGGGCATCATCCAGCCTGTCTATTCATTCACGGTTTTGCTCTCAATCTTCCCATCCCTCCATCTGATGTCAGCTGTCACCAGTAAACACACACTCGCTCCCATCAACCCTCACCAGTGTTACGGAGAGGGAACACGCAACACACCACTGACTCATTGCTAGGCAACCTCAGCATGATCCGGCCGTCCCCAATGACAGCATTTGACTAATGTATAATTTGCTTTCAAAACGGAAAAATTTACATATGAGATTTGATATGTTTGCAACCCATTTTACTTAGATGTTTGTGAGCATATCTGAGTGCAACAGGACATTTAATGGGGGAAAACGTAGGGCAGTACTTGGTCAAGACAGAGTGTGCATCAAGAAAAATAAAATCGGTATCGACCGATAAAAGCTATTATTTTCACTATATTATTATATTCTGTCAATCAAAAGGGTGCGGAAAAACGTGTCCGACTGCAACTGTGTGTGTGAAGAAAACCTCTCGTGTTGAATTGCTTATTTACTGTTAATTATATATGCATGTTTGAATAAATTTGCCATGAAGACAAGTGCTTATAAGAAAACTTCTTATATGAGTTGTATTACAACATTTCAGTTCGTATTTGTTATATTTATTATATCTGAAAATAAAAAGCAGTTTAAAATAATAGGCCTACCTCAGTTGTTAATTGCAACCAATATTATAGTGTACCAAATGAGAGGGTTCTCTGTATAGTTTGCAACATTATTTGGGAGAGATCTTTTTTCCATAAGAAAAGCCAAACTATCGGTATCGGCCGATATCGGTACCGGCGTAGAAATTTCATAATGGTGCATCTCTAAAAAAATATTTAAATAATTTGTTGACATGTTGACTTTCCCACAATAAGAAAGCTCACCTCTACACAGCAGACACGAGAGCAGAACCTGGCAGGTGTTTTTATCCCGACACAAAGACGTGTGTCATGTCCAGCTCTGGCAGGCTTTGTTTAGTCACACCAGACAGAGAGCAGAATGCTGGCACCACAGGACCACGACTGAGCCACTCAACCAAAACTCACACGCCAACGGACATCAGGAGGCCGAGCGTGAAGGTTTAACTGCTCCTTAAACACACACTGGAATAAACCACTCACTTCTGATTCATATCTGTGCCATCCAATAATGTTCAACTGAAAACCTGTTTGCCAAGTCAACAACATCATGCAACTCCTCAAACTAGAGACGTGCAACACTACATTTGGGACGTGAAATGCACATTGCAAAAAGTTCTTCACAAATGCATAAATGCAAATGTACATATTTTCAAATTCAACTAGTTGGTCTTAAGAATGTCTTAATGAAGTTTGATTTTAATTAGACATGCCATCTTAAAAATGCAACACTCATGATACAAGACATTACTCACTAATCTATACTATTAAAAACTAGCACTGATTGGTGCTTGAAGGCACAGATACGCAACAAATAAATTTGGGAATGCATGAACGCATTTATGCATATCTTGAATGCATTGTAATTCGCCCTTGGATAAAAGTGTCTGCCAAATGCATAAATATAAATATATGTAAATATCAGTGCCATCCAATAAAGCTAAACCGTTTACGTGAAAAACAACTTTAAGTCAACAGTGTCATACAAACAATCAAACTACGGATAGTTCAAGGTTGTCTGAGCAACTAGTTGGTCTTAAAGTCTTAATGAAGTTTGTTTCTAATTGGACATGCCATCTTAAATGGTGATGGAAAGAGATGAATCAATGCATCTACAAAGACTAACTATTAAAAACTAGCACTGATAGGTGCACAAAAGCACAGCGCTGACAGATACTTAAGTAAATATGGGAATGCATGAACTGATTAAATTAATTTGTAATGCGCTTGGCATAAAAGCAATTGCCAAATGCATAGATGTAAGTATATTTGCCATCCAATAAAGTTAAACTGACGTTAAGTTTTTTTTTTTTAAGTGTAAAAAAAAAAGTTTGCCAAGTCAACAATATCATACAACCCATTAGACTGTAGATGTGCAACACTTCATGTTTTCAACTAGGTTGTCTGATCAACTTGGCATTTAAAGTCATTATGAATGTTGTTTCAAATTCTATTAAAAACTAGCACTGATTGGTGCACAAAAGCACAGCGCTGATAAACACCCAACGCATTAAATGCATTTATGCATGTCTTAATATAATGCATTGTAATTTGCTTTGTATAAATTCATCTGCCATATGCATACATTTAAATATCTGTAATCTATTAGTGCATCAATCCTAACAAAAATGGAGCCATATCTGCATTGCTCACCTCGAGGTCAGTAACTGTCTTGAAATATTTCTTCAATAGTGATGAATTTGTTATACGATGTTGCACTAAAGCGGCTTTCAAAATGATGCATTTAGACATGCAGCTTCTCAGATGTTTCTTACAGGTTTGGCATGTAGAAGCTGTACCTGTTTTGGCACACTAAAAATTGCATCTCTGAGCTCACTCACATTAAGCACGGACACAGCTCAAATCTAGATAAACTCACTAACTGCCTAGATGTTCGTTTCATTTCTCCGTCTCCACAGCTGATGATTTCATGCGCAGGGCTGGGGTCTAAAATTAGCACATGAAAAATAAATGAACGGCTTTGGAAGTGATTTATATAGATTTGCTGTTCTGCGTTCAGTGCTGCCAGCTGACGGGCACCGTGACAGGGTGTGGGCACGGGTACAAGAGGAAGGAAAACACACCGAGAGGCTTGCCATCAGCTCCATTACCTGTCTGTCTACAACAGAAACCGACAAACCGAGAGATAAGAAAGAGCTAAAAGCACAGAGGGAGGTTTTGTTGCTCTTGCCCAGACGCAGGAAAAGCCATGATAAAGACTGTGATGTCATAACTAGGGATGGGCTGATATCAGTACACTGAAACTGGATAAGTGACAGCAATGACTGATTATCAAAACACGTTAATTGCATGACTTGAAAACATTTCACACCGATTAAAGTCCAGAAAAAATGCTTAGGAACATGCTTAGGTTTTAGAGCTACTGGTTACTTGGTTCATAAGAGTCATTTGTTTGTGAATCAGACTACATTGGTCACACTGTTTTTGTTGCATACATTAACACAAACTGTCTTTTTATTATTTTTGTGCCATATTTGTTAGTTATTGTGCATTAAAAACAGGCAGATTTAGCACAACTGAATGGATGTTTCAACAACGAAAGTTGAACTGTGATTAAAGGTACAATATGTAGTTTTTTTGCTTTAAAAATTGCAAAAATCACTATATCTATGTTATATATTTTTTTTTTAGTTGTGTACTTACATTATCCCGACTGTTTCCAACAACTTTCAAACCAGGAGAAATTTGTCATTTAATTCGAAGACACGGACCGTTCCTTTTTTTTCCGTTTTGTCGCCGTCAATGGCGTCATATCCGCGCTCTCCCTGGTTTCCGCTCGTACTGCCATAGTAACCAGAGCCCTCTGATAGTAACCAAGGCGACAGACGTGGACAACTGTGTAGTTCGTAATGTCTATCTGCACGCTGTTGTTGTTTCGTTCAAACATTATGGACCATGGCAAGCAGACTTTGGATAAAAAAGGAGAACTAAAACGAGAATCAACATCAGCGCTGTGTTTTCGAGATGCCGAGAGCTCCACGTCCGAGACTTCGACCGCTCCTACGTGTACTTTATTAAACAGGTGAGCACATTTACATCAAACTAATCAATGTTATATAGTTCAACAATGATAAAATGTTAGAATATGATTTGTATGTTATTCTAATGTTGATCTCGCTCACTGCTAGTCTCATACAGACAAACGAACACATAGAATAACATACATTTTAACACATTCAAATGCAGTTTAGTGTGATAGTGTAATGTTAGACCAAGTGAAACAGCGCTGCGTTACCTCACAAGTTTAATTTGTCTAATAAACTGACCTGTGAGTTGTAATTCTGCACTTGTGTGTAGTTCGGTAGAATGAAATGTCCATATTCCTTTTATATCCGCGGGACTCGCGTCGCGTGTGGAGCTGATAGCTGTCTCTTAGCAATCCCGACCTGCTTCATATCACAGTCATGATAAAAACATCAATGTATTTACTCTAGGGCTGAAACGATTAGTCGACATTGTCGACAACGTCGACAATAAAAAATTGTCGACAAATATCTTTGTTGTCGAGTAGTCGTTTGATCCCACGTGACCTAATGTAAGGGCCTGCAATATCGCGATTTGACCGCTACGGCGCTGTAGCGCTAGAGTGTAATGCAGCCGTTACAAATGCTATTGCGGTAGAAGAAAACACAGCGCGAATTATGACGGAGTGCAAACGAATCCGAACTAGCAAGGTGTGTAAAGTTTCACAAAACTGCAAACCAAGAATGCTGTCGTATGCAATACATGCAAGGCGGAACTTGCTTTTCACGGGAGCACAACATGCATGTTAAAACACTTAAAGAGGAAAAACCCGGCACGAGACGAGCCGGTGAGAGGTGAATATTCTCCAGCTGAAGCTAAATAACTAGCAGTAAATCTCTTTTTAGAGAATGCAATACTTCTAATAATAGCAATAATAATTAACAATAATAATATAATTACAGTAATGTGATGATTTATTTTTGCATAGAATAAAGCTTGATCGAGCTTAGGAGTCGGGCTGTTTTTATTATTGTAGCTCTATTAGGTAACGTTATTACAGTCTTATCCCTTGCCTGTATTTTGTTACATATTCATGAAGACTTACAAAAGGAGATGTTATGAAGAATATCATGTCAGTAAATTTTTTATACTGTAAATTAAAAGGTGAATGAGAATGTCTCTGTCAGCTCAGCTCAATTGTCATATCAATAAAAAAATAAAAATAAAAGATTCTTATAATAATTGTTTGCAGTTTAAGTGTGTCTGTAATGCAGCTGATAATTTTTTTTGTTTATTTTTTTCTATTGAAAGAGAACAGAATATTTAAACAATGCTTAGAGAGCATTTGTGTGTGATTTGAGTTGGACAGAAATCTGAAAACTTAAAGAGAATGACCTGTTTAGTTGCTCAAAGTTGTTTAAAACAACCATTTCAAAAGCTGAAGTGATTTTCTTTTTTTATATTATAGTTAGAATATGTATAACTCCGTGTTTTAACTAATTAAAAAGGCTGAATAATCGTTCCAAACGTACTGATTAGTCGGCGAAATAATCGATGAATAGTCGATTAATCGTTCTAATAATCGTTAGATTAATCGATTATCAAAATAATCGTTTGTTGCAGCCCTAATTTACTCATCCATAAACATTATTAGATCGGTCGGCTTGACGTTGACGACAATATCCATAATTCTTAGCAAATGTTGCGTCATCAAACTACGCCTTTGTTATCGTAAGAGGTTAGCGACCCCTAGCGGCGAAAAAATTACACATTGTACGTTTAACTTAAAGGGCTCCTATTATGTTTAGGGCTGCAACTAACGATTATTTTGATAATCGATTAATCGGACGATTATTTTTCCGATTAATCGATTAATCGGATAAAAACTTTTTTTTACAATTCAATTAGATTTTTTGCTTATTATAACTAAATAAAACCCTAAATCAGGGTATTTATGTTTAAAAGTGTACTTTAAAAAGTGCAAAAGCCACACATTGAGTTTTACTAATATAATCTTTAATTTTTACATTTTAAACCTTAAAAAACACAAAAGTTTGTCCAGTTTTTAAACAGTAAAACTTATTTAAATATCCAAAATATAAATAAACTAAACAAAATATTGAGTTGTGCTGCTCATATAAACTTCACATTATGAAATTAGGACACAAACATGTTTGTAATAAGATATTAAGCAGCAGATTTTGAATTCCAATGTAGAACGCGGTCTGTTATTTCTTGATATCAGACGCTGCGAAGTAACGTTATAACACACCGTTGCCATAATAAACAGAGCGTTGCTATGGACGAAGGATTCTAACCGTAGAGACGGAACGGACTATTTTCTTTAGCGGAAGCAATACAATAATTTTTAAATCAATAAACTAATTTTTAAATCAATATTTTGTGTCAAATTATTGAATTATTTGGTGGGTAGCCATGCAATAAGCGGGATAGAGCGAGGCGGTTGAAATAGCGAATACAACCCCGACAGGCTGATCGGGACCCCGACGCGAAGCTATACATTAACGTTATCCCTTACATAGTAACGTTAATGCTATACAAAGAGAGCGGAATGGAGGTAACGTTAACTTACGCAACAAGCTAATAGGCTTGATTAAAAGGACAAGAAAAATGATGCATTAGTGCACAAGCATTCGCTGAAAACCACTGACTACAGTGACTAAAAAACAATATTTTACTGCTGCTGTTATTAACTGTCTTTATATTTAGTGCTTCACTTTGTAAACACCATTTAATTTAACCTATTTCTGCAGTAGCGCTATTATAATCCATTACTTATGTTCCGAGCGAACTGATTGCGCAACCTGATGCTCGATGCAAAATAGATCTAGTGTGACTGTCCCGAAGTTAGTAAACAAAGCTGTTTACACTGTAGTATTGAATTAAACTAGACTATACAATTTTCACATCTTCATATAATGAGGATACAGTTTTTGCTCGCCGTGCTGATGTTTCACCTTCATCCGTGACACCAAAGTGTTTCCTCTTCATGTGTTCGTCCATCATTGTGGTACTTCCATGCCACACAAGCTCAGCTTTGCATAACTTCCAGATTCCAGATTTAATGTAAAATGCTCCCATGCCTTAGATGACTTTTTCTGCCGCCGACTGAACTGTCATTTCTCTCCGATTACTCTGGCATTCCGCGTGTGACTGTGTTGTCATAAAAGTGACGTCATCATTAACGCTTCCCGTGACGTGAGCAGACCAACTAATCGACAATGACATTCGTTGACAACGATTTTCATAATCGATTATTATCGATTTTATCGATTAGTTGTTGCAGCCCTAATTATGTTATTTTTGCATGTTCATCTTTCTTTAGTGTGTAATGTTGCTGTTTGAGGATGTTTGCAAAGTTACAAAGTTCTTCTCCATATCAGTGTCAATAGCTGCGTCCGAAATCACATACTTCCATACTATATAATAGATGAAAAACAGTATGTGACAAAAGCCGTATGTCCAAAGTCACAGCACTGATAAAAGAGTACCTGGATGACCTTCTACTTAAGATTCTCAAATAAGCTCCTGTTAACTATCCCACGAGTACGTCTTAAATCCAAGGGTGAACGTGCTTTCGCTGTTGCTGGTCTGAGACTATGGAACAACCTTCCCTTTTTTGTTAGATCTTCCCCAACATTAAATATTTGTAGGTTTCGTCTAAAGTCTCACTTGTTCTCTCTTGCATTTTAAGTCAGTCTTTTGATGGGTGTTGTACTTTTTTATTGTTTATCTTGTTGTTTTTTTCTCTATCATTTGTCATGTAGAGCTGTTTTGATTTAGATTATTTGTAATGTAAATGTACAGCACTTTGGAGCCACTGTGAAGCCTGGAAGGTGCTTTATAAATAGATAAATACAAATACCACATACTTCCAGCGAGATATGGTGTGCATGATACTATATAGAACATATCATTTTTTAACAGCCCTAAAGTATTTACTCAAATTCAAAATAAGTACCTACTCAAGAGAGTATGCGATTTCAGACGAAGTCACTGTTTCTGAACTCCCTGAAACGCCTCCATTGTAGTCTTGAGTTTCTTCCGGGAATGAACACGTCACAATATTCCTCATTTAAATAATTAATAAGCAGAATAAAGGGGGCGGGGCCTGGTTGAGTTAGTTAGTAGTGTGTTGAAACTGGCGGTTATGGGAAGGGGTGGGACATTTCCTAAACACACTCTAAGTGGTTGACCAATCACAACACACTGATCCAGCCGACCAATCAGAGCACAGTGTGCTTTTCAGAAGAAGGGGCTTCATAGAGACAGGAACTAAACAGAGCGTTACTGACAGACTGGGAAGAGAGGAGCCGCAAAAATGGAGAATATGGGAAAATAATGTGTTTTTTGAATATTCAAGCATGAAAACCTGTTCTAGCAGAGCCTAAAAACCAAATCAAGACTTTGTAAAAGGGCATAATAGGTACTTTTAAAAATGTCCACGTGCAATGGCTGAAGGAATCTATCTGACACACATCTACAGTACATAAACCAATAACAAGCAAAACTGTAACTCACTTCATCTCAAGTACTCAGATGATTTGTTGAGTACTCGCGATCAAACAACCAAAGTGCACATTTCTAGTCTTACTGGTGGTTTAAATGGGTGTGATCATGCGATGAAGAGTTCATGCATTTGCATATGGAGGTAAAGGTTCATAGTGGCCTGTTGAACAGCTGGATATCAAACACAACCGACAGAGTGAATAAACAACGACAAAGAGGAAATGGTGGCAGCTTTAAACATCTGTCACATCCCAGCAGGAACTTCCACTAGCCTAATTAAAAGAGAAACTCCGACAACAGATATTTGATTAACTAAAAACCGCTAACTTATTCTCCAAAGCCCCGACGTACCCCGCGGGGAGATGGTTTCGGTAAAACTTCATGAGAATCTGACTGTTCGCCTCAGTCACACAGCTGCCGTCTCTCTCTCTCTCGCTCTTTTTAAGAGTCACTTTGAAAGCTCTTCTGAAAGTGTCATTGGAAACATCTGTTCTGTGGGC